>NW_007577872.1:544739-554693 GCF_000690725.1 Stegastes partitus | reverse complement strand
AAATAACACATTTTTTTACTGTATTTAAAAGAGCAAAAAAATAAATAAATTGTAATTAATGTTTATTTTACTTTGTGTTTGTTAACTTTTGGTAATGACAGATAAAATCACAGAAAAAAAGTATTAATTTGCATGTTAAGAGTTAACAATGTTAAAAAAATAAAAATAAAATGAGCCATAAACTGTACATATTGTCCAAATCAAAATCTACATGTTTAAACATGGTAATCGACAGTAATACTAAACTGTTTAACTGTATTTAAATTGGCTAAAAATACTGGTATTTCATAGCAATTTGTTGTTACTGGAAAGAAAAATTACATATTTTAAGGTCTGAAAGAGGAAATAGTTATTTAAATGTTATAGATTCTTGCTGTTTTGTTAAATTATAGATAATGAAAATTTAATTCATAGAAATTGTATTAATTTACATGTTAACTATGATTAAACAAAACAAAAACATGACAAAACTGTAAATAATATTCACATAAAATATTTATATTTCCAAAAATGGTAATTCACTGTTTTCAACATGTGACTGTAAAATTAGACCATTTTCACTGTATTTAAATTTAAAATATTGCTGTTTTTACACTAATTTGCTGTTATTGTAAAGAAAAAATTACATATATTAAAGACTAAAAAAATAGCAAATAATTTTGCTTTTATACAGACTTTGTTAAATTACAGATAATTACAAAAAAATCACAGAAAAACTGTATTAATTTACATGTTGACTATTTTAAAAAAAAAAAAGCCAAATCTGTCCATAATCATCAATAATCTGTATATCTACAAACACTAACTCAGTCTTTAATGATGTCTGATCATATAATAATGCTGTTTTACTGTATTTAAATCACCTAAAACTATGATTATTTTCCTGAAAGTCGCTGCTATCTGCACCTTGCTGCCAGACTTTCACCGCTTCGTTGACAGAGTTTGTTGTTGAAGTGCCTCCCCTCCATAGGGCAGTTTGTGTATTTAGATCTTTCATGGGTTCGTCGAACAGTCGTTATGAATTACATCAACTCTCTGCAGCCTGCAGCTCTCGGCGCCACGATTGGCGTTACGGAAACCAAACCGGCTGCCAACGGCTGCAGCGCCGCTGTGTTGGATTTGCGAGGCGTCGGATTTGGCAGAGCTGCAGTTGAGAATGTTCCGAGCAGCTTCAATAACATCGGTGTCACTGACTCACAGTTACGAGGCTGTTATTTACTCTGTTTACAGTTTCGATTAAAGCGAGAATGTCAGTTTTTGCTGCAGCTCCTCAGATCCGACTCTGACCTCCCGCACGGAGACGCAGAATTATTGTTTTCTCTAAATTCTCCAAAGCGTTTCTGATCCGTCGAGCCCAAGGTTGTTCAGCAGCTCGCTGAAATCCAGGACGCCGTTTTCAGATGTAAACAGGTAAAGGGGTAAAGAAAAGGTGAGGGGATGGAGTGGATGGAGGAAAGCTGCTCGGGGCCACGCCGCCTCAGGGGAATGTTTTCAAAGGTATTTGCTTTTACACGCTCGTTTTCAGTTATTACAAGTATATTTGCGGCCACCCGAAAACTAATTCTAACAGCCATTAGTGGGCAAAGCAGCCACATAAAAAATATATAAATGAATAGATGCCGAGGACAAAAACACAAAGAGAAAATAAAGGATGCTGCAAACAGCTCTCAGGGTTCTTTAAATGCTTTTTAGCAAACAAGTCACGACTGAAACAAACCACTTGGCATCAGATTAAACAGGCTCTATACTGAGCAACACGTTTTAGGCTTTTTGTCAACATATGGGGAACATTTTCACATTTTTACCTACAAAGATGGAGCCACCATGATGTCGACCATTAGCTTTAGGATTCAAACAGTTTGGACTTTTGATCTTTCAGGAAAAGAAAAAAAAATGAGGCATGACAAATGAGAGGCGGACCTGATAAATGCATATCCTGCTTCATCGTCTATTTTCCTCTAAACTGGAGCATAATTAACTAAATGAGCATCATGCTGTATTGTAGGAGACTTAAAGCTAGAAACTGAGACCATATAGTCATTAGGAAAATGTTTCCTGAGGGAACAAATCAAGTTAGAAGTCAGGATTTTTTCAGTCTTCTAGACAATCAGATTGTTTTGCCAGCCGCCCCCTACTGGCTGGTAGAGAGAACGCAGGTTCAGGGCATTTCTGCACGTTTTCACGATGCCATCCATCTTTTATACTCAGTTTGTGGTCAACTCAGAAAAACTGCACAAACGGCTAGCTAGCTTAAGCTAACAAAGCTAAGCTAGCGATAGCAGCACTCAGAAGCACGCACCCTGTAGTTAAGACCATTTTTTCACCAAACACAGTCCTGAAAGAGGATCCACATGGGCGGTTCTTGTGGTCAGACAAATGTTCGGACCATCCTGGAACATGGCTTTTATTCACTAAGCAACCCGTCGTCCCATGAGCTAGCCCCTACTGCTCATAGCTAGCCTTCAAGGATCTACAAACAATTGTAAGGAAAAAGGTTCACATGGAGCTCCCATATGATTATGAGATTATAACAATTTTTTTCATATTTACCTGGATGTAAAGATAAAATTGCCAAAATTAAGAGAGTTCCCGACATGCAGAATAATAACTCACAACCTCGAAGCGAAACGTAAGATGACAAACATCCCACTTGTGGATCTATAATCAGGCTAATAACCCAAAAAAACGAGCCTTTTTTTAATTTCTGAAGGAAAAATATATATAGAACTGCCCAGAGACACATTTTTAAATTCTAAATTAGATCAGATTGGATAATAGACGCTAAACTGTCCGGACCAATAGAATAAATAGCAATGAACATGCTAAAGTAAGACGAGTAAAAAGAATTTACTTGAGGAAATACTGCTGATATTTAAATATATATATATAACATTTAAAAAAAGAAGCACAAACAAGTAATAAAATCGTCATTCAGCCTTCCACAGGTTTTCATTTTAGTTCAATCCAACAGGTTCAATAGAAATATATTTAAAAATCTGAGTAAAATCAGGGAGTTCGAAGCACAACGAATCCATGGTGGTGATTCTGGAGGATCATCCAGGAGATAAACTAATCAGCAGCGATGCTCCGCTTCTCCTCTTGAAACCTGATCTTCAGGTGACGCTGCAGATTAAATAATCATGAGATAATCGCAGCTCGCACTCAAAAAGCGTGACAAGGTCGCAGCGCTCGGGGAAAAGTTTCAGCCTTCATTCCAGCTATCAAAGGCCTCGTGTGAAGAGACGACGAAACCCAAAAGAGAGGCTTTGATATGAAGTGTGTCGGAGCTCGTCCTGCGATCCGAAAGCCTCTCGAACCTCTTCCTGGTTCCGACAGACGGAGCGCTGCGTTAACGCCGGGGAAGGTCCATTTGGACTGGAACGGCGTTTTAATGGGGATCAAATGGAACGAGCTCAAACAAACAGACATTAGGAGTTAATGAGCTCGACTGCACGATATAAACGAGCTGCGCGTCCTTCAGCCTGCAGATAGAAGCAGAGCGACCAGCAGCAGCAGCAGCATGAGTGGGTGAGTGTGAACGAGTGAGCAACGGCAGTATTATCACAGCCTGAGCACGAGGTGGAAAATAAAGTCAAGGTTTTTTTTTTTTAAAAATGAAGGAATATTGTCAAAAACAAGTGACTTAATTCATGTTTGTCTTCAGCAGTTTCACTCAACGTTCTCTGCTGTTGAACCAAACAGAGAAAACACACATAAGAGCTGAAAATGAGCATTAATCAGCACCTAATGTACAGAATTATTCTTTAAAATAACAGCAAATGTCTGAAAATGATGCAACTGAGAGTGAAAATGAGGAAACGCAGGTTCTGATCCGGCTTAATACCACGATTACTTTGTTGTGTGACAAATAAAATGACAGGAAGGAGTTATTTATAGGTTAAAGGTTAAAAAATAAATGTAATTGGTGTAAAAATAGGGGCCAAAAAATGAGGAACATGTGAACACTTATTGTGAAGCTCCAGTGATGTGATTAAACTTGATGTAGAATCTAAAGGACTTTGCCGTCCAACACACAAGCAACTTGCATCATCGGAAAGGTCAAGTTGTGAAGTTTACTGAACGAACCCACGACCGGTTTGACTGAACCAGAGGTGATGAACTTCTAATCTGCGCCTCAGTGGATCTTTCAAGTTCTGTACTAATGCGCTGAAGGAGTTTCTTTCATCTCGTTCCACTGGGGCGTAAATCCCACAAGATCTGGGCAACGATCCTCTGAGATTCTGCTCCATGATGCAACTAACGTGAACCGGTTGGTTCTGGTGCATCGTCCTGCTGGAAGACGCCTTCAGAAACCGGGACTGTTGGTGTTCAGGGACTCAAAGTGTCCATAAGACGTGGACTCATCGGCGGTTCTGACCGACCACCTGCAGCCTCATCGGTTGGCGCTACGTAGCCTCAGGTTTCCGTTCCCGGCAGACAGAAGTGGAACCCGACACGGTTCTCTGCTGTCGGAGCTCAAACACTTCGAGGTTTAGTCTGAGCTGCTTTTTGTTTCTGCTCAGAACAGTTGGAAGGATTCAGAGTGAGCAGCGTTTCTCCGTCAGCGCCGACCGGTCTGACCTCCGACCTCCAACCGGGCGTCTCGCTGGATGGTTTTCGTTTTGAGACTCGGTTGATTCTAAAATCGTCCGTCTGACAAACTGTCTCCTTCCTGTTTGCTTGATGTGAACATTAACTTTTTTTTTTTTCTAAACTGGGAAAATCCGTAAAATAAAATCGAATTGTTTGAAAAGAAATTTAATAATAACATACCATTTGTTTACAGCGCGTGATTGGCTGATTGGACATGAATGAATGATGAATAAGCAGACATGCAGGAGGTCCTCATGAAGTTCTTGCTTCCCTCGATTTTGAGTCGATTGTCAAAAATCAGTCGCTTCCTCATCTCCAATAAATGAACCGCCAACTATTCTAAGAATCGATTAATCAGTTTGGGTCGTTTTGCAGCTTCATAAATATGAATATTTCTGGTTTCTTCCCCCTTTAGGACACCAAGCTGAACACCTTTGGGTTGTGGCGCTTCGATAACAAACAATTAATTGATTTATTGAAAAAAGTAAATCAACACTGACAATAATCGATAACCTCGGCACCGTGTACGACATGTTGTTGCATCAGGATGCGTCAAAGACTGAGCGACACTTCGAGGCTTTTAAACGCATGTTTCCGGTTTGACTTCCTGCAGAGCCGGAGGGAAGCTGCAGCCTAAAACCAAACCCAGCGTCGGACTGCAGGTGTGAGTTCAACCGTGTTAACATCCGAGGGCAGCTTCAATTCGTATGAGATCAATACAGCTTTAACGCACGCCGTCCTGCTCTGTTTTTTTTTGGTTTTTTTTCCTTAAAAGCGAGATAAGAAACATCAAATTACATCCCCCTGATTCTTTCCAAATCAAATTAGATTCCTGGGCCGTGGCTGCTGCACGGCTCCCCGTGCACGCTCCCGCTAATCCAATCACACAGGTCCCAGATAACATGCACACAATCAAATGATGCTACACGAGAGGGATTTGTGAATGAAGTTCCTCCGTTCTGTTTAGCAGCAAACACTTGTGGGGGAACGTTAACCCCTGACGGAGCGCTTTCACTTCAACCCGAAGCTGCCTGTTCTGGATGCCAAGCGAGGTGAGAAATCAATTTTTTAATATTTTCTGGGGGGTTCAGCTCGAGCACAAGTGCTCGTCTGCAAAGCGAATAAGGTTAGCAGCCGCGTATTTGTCTTTTCATTCAAAGGAGATCAATCTTCCTTATGAAATACGTGATGCTGCTCAGCTGCTGCTTCAGCGGCGGCGAGGAAAAAGGGGTTGAGCAGCCATTTCCCTTTTTCCTCGCCTCACAGGTGACCGCTGCAGGCAATAAAGAAACAGGAATTAATGCCGCTGAGAGGTGATTGATTAAAGGAGGAACGCCGGATTAAAATCAATAGCTGCACTGCAAAGTAGAATTTTATTGTTTTAAGTACGCCGGCCGCCCCGGCTACAGTTTCAGGATTGATTTATCGAGCAGCGCTTTGTGCACCGAAGGCGGATTTTTAAGCAAAAGAGGAAATATTCCCGAATGTCTAAGTGTTCCAGTGACTCAGAGGTAAAGGAACGCTGGTTTCTGGGAGGCTGCTTCGTGACGGCATCGGCTGTGGCAGCTTCGGGTTGCAGGAGATGTTGTTCAGCGGCCTCGGCAAAGACCAAGTTCCAGTTCAAACTGAAACGTAGAGCTGTGATTTCGTGACTGTTTAGCAGTGACGGCTCCAAAAAAACCCAACCGGAAGGCTCGACTGTGACGCCAGCAGCAGGCAGGACGTGAATGGAAGTTCAGGCAGGAAGCCGGCGACGTTTTTGATGCCACATCTGGAGAAACTGGTGCAAAAAAATACAAAAATAAAAAGATTTCTCAGCACTGAGCGAATTGAAATTCCCTCCAAAAAGAAAATGGAAACTCATCGGGTTTAAAAATAGACGGAGCGCTCCCTGAAAGCAGCCCTTAGAAAGAGTCACTGGGTTTTTTTTTTTTTGTGCAACACGATGACACGGGAGGAACAAGAAGGGATAATAAGGCACAGTAAGACTAATATAATAATTAATCAGTGTACTTTGACGATGCTCCGGCGCCCATTAGAGGCTGCAGTCATGAGAGATTCATGCACATGCTTTGGGTACGAAGCTGCTGCTGCTGCTGCGCTGAACTACAAAGCCTTTTCTGCAGGCTGTCGCTTTGATGAGCGCTGTTTCAGAAACTGTTTCCCCTCAACCCTCCCTTCTCTCTCTCTCTCTTTTTTTTTGCTGAGATCTCTTCCAGTGAAGAGGAGGATAATTATAAATGGATGCTCCGGATCGTCCCTCCTTCCCCGACTTCTGCAGCCGAGGAGAACCGATAATCGAGACGAGGCGCCGGCGGGCAGCCGGGAGTCGCCGCTGACAAATGGCCGCGTTTAAATCAAGTCGCTCGTTTTTTTCTGCCTCATCAACAACACGTGTAAATGTTTTATGTCCGACGCCCCGCATGTTACGATTTATGGGGCGCATCATTAGAGCGCACGTCGGCGGCTGGATGGAATCCTAATAGCATGTTGGACGAGTGTGTGGAGAATAAAAAGGAACCAAATCCATAAATCCCACGAAACAATTCCCGCACCTGATAAACGACGAGTCCGAGGCTGTTTGTTCCCCTCGAAAAATGAGGATTAATGTGCAAAACAGATGAAACTCGGGGGACAAATCTGCTGCATGTTGTGGTTGTCTTACATGCAGCTAAATGCTTATTTTGGGCGTGACACGGCGCTTTGTTAAAGTCTGTTTCTGTTGCAGACAGATGGAGATTTCCCTCCATATGGACCAACACTCCGAGAGCCAGAAAGTTTAGTAAAGAACAGAGGAACCTGTTCTGCGTCTGCTTTTTGATTGACTGCTGCAGAACGGATTCCAAACAAAAGGCGATAAATTATTTACTTTTCCTCGTGAGTTTGCTGCGAACTATTTTTAGCTGTGAGAGCATCAGCTGTCATGTTGTTTTTCCAGCTGTTGACCTGTGAACGATGTGGATCTACTCCTGGAGTTTGTCTGACTGCCACAGATCTGGTGACACACGGCAGCGTCGCTTCTCCTGGACTGATCTGATTGGTGGTTGCTCAAATACCCAAAATGTTAAACGTGCCTTCATAAGTCCTCACTGCAAAAGTAAACTTTAGAAATAAACATCTGGCAGCAAAGGGTGGAACGCTGCAACTTAGAAAGACTGTAAAAACAGAAAACAATAGAAAATATCTGTGAAATCATATTTTTATCTGGTTTAACTGGTCACACATTGGAAAACAACAAATTATTTTTTGTTTTAAAATCATATTTAATGTGGAGATTATGGAGCGTTTTTGGCATGGTTATATTTTTTAATTTTTATTTGCAGCAAAACAGTCGAACATTACAGTCAAGAACAAATTTCCTATAAAAAAAAAAAAAATTTTATGTGAACATTTTATTTTTAAACAGTGAGCATTCAAATTAATACTTTTTTCCCTGTGATTTTCTGATATATTCTTTGTAATTTATCCAAATAAGATCAAATCTGCACAATGGCAGATGAAAAATTATTTGCAAATCTTTCAAGCTTTGATATACAGAATTTTCTTTTAAATAGTGTCAAAAATCTGTAAAAAAAAAAAAAAAAAATAGAAAAAAGAAAGTAAAAGAAAAAAGAAAGATTTTTTTATTGACACATATATATAAATATTATTTATACAAAAATAGTTTCACAGATATATATATATACATATGTATGTATATTTTTTTTTTTTTTTTTTTTTTTAATTTTTCCCCCATCAGGGGTTTTATATATAAGTTCAGTCAGATGTTGTAAAGGAAGAAACAACCATATGTAAAAAAAACAAAAAAACAACACAGATTCCTGATTCGATCCATTTTTGAAGAATTACCGTGTAAATTAACGCCTTTTCCCATAATTGGACTTGTTATGATCTGTATTTTGTTTTTTTATGTGAGAAAAAATGTAAACTAGCAAGAAACTTAAAAAAAAAAAAAAAAAAAAACAACAGGTAAACCTGTTTAAAACGTTGTTTTTTTTAAATTGCATATTATGTATAAATAAAAATAAAACTTTGGAGCCTCTTCTATATATTGGTTCAGCCTATTATTGGTTGATGTCACGATCAGCTTGTATTTCGTGGTGAATGTGCACGAAGAAGTCACAGTGCAGAAATGAAGTGAGGTGCAGTTCAGCAATATTCAGCATCATTTGCTAAAACACACTTTTTAATCCACTGTTTACCACAGTTAATATTCAATTAAGATTATCGTAGCAGTGTTTTGTCATTTTTCCACAATACTCCTGCACAGAGAAGCATCAAATGACTTCTGTTGTGGGTTTTTTTTTTGCCCGTTAACACAGAGCTGTAATCACAGGAATACGTAGAAGCTGCAGCACACAGAGTCCCCAGTTTACTGCAATAAAGTTATTTCGCATTAACAGACATCTGCTGCCGAGCCACATAATAATAAACAAAAGGCATTCATTGTTCTGTAGTGTCCGCAAATCAAATTTATAGTGACGGAGCGCTCGGTCCTGCTGCTCGGCTACTTAGCTTTTTATTGGAGACATTATGTGATTTACAAATTAGCCGCGCTGTCTGCGAGCAACTAAAGTAGTTAAAGTGTCGGCTTTACTGTGCAGCAGAACCACGTTCTGGTCCTGCAGAAACGCCTGAACAGCAGCTCGCGGATCAGAAACTCTCACCCGCACATATCAATAGCAGTCGGGCTCTGTTCCACCTCATCACGGCGAATTTGTTTGATCAGACGAGTCAGGCGCTCATTAGATCCGTATTCTCTTACAGGAGAACGTTCGCACGAGCCCCGAGCGCGGCGCAACGCCGCTGCCCGAGCCAATTAAATATGAATGGCCACTCATCTCCTCATACACAACAACGATACAATATTTAGCGCATGATGATCTGTGTCAGGAGTGCTCTCCTTTCCCTTGCATCTCACATCGAGAGCCTTGAAGAGCAATTAGGGCCCGTTTTTTTTCTTTTTTTTTCTCTTCTCCAGGAAGAGGAGCGACGGCTGGGACTTTAAAGAGCTGTGTTTTAGAAGTAGCAATACTCCAGATCAAAGCCCGACCGTCAGAGCCTCTTAGAAACCATTTCTTAGTCTCCAGCTCGCGTCTCGTCAATAAGAAGTAGGCCATTGGTCTCCACTTCTACACCAGCCGTACGTCTCCATGTATGTTTCTATATTCGGTGGATTCCACGAGGAACACTGGGGGTGTTTTTTTTCTTGCTTGAACTGCAGAGAAATAAAGAAAAAACGCTGCTCTGGACGATTAAACAGCCTCCTCATCATTCTTGGTCATCTGCAGAACATCAGAACTTTCTCCCTGACGCAAAGTAGAAGTAATAAACTGGGCCGCTGGCTGTTCCGGAGTAGCC
>NW_007577872.1:508213-544139 GCF_000690725.1 Stegastes partitus | reverse complement strand
CGATACTCTGCTCCCAGCGCTCCTGCGACACCCTGGAACTCTGCTATGCAACACTTCAGCTTGAACTTTATCTTGCAGAGAGGAAGAAGTCACAAGGATGCAAATCTGGTGAGTAGGCCAAAAACCCTGAATGTTATCAAAGCATGGGAGCACCAACATGCAGTTCCACCACAGTTCAGGTTGTTCTGAATGTTGACAGTTTGACCCTGGATGTGGTTAATCGCCTCCTGAATGCAACCAGTCTGCTGTTAAACTGCTGTTCCTCCTCTTGATGGCAGCCGCAGACCCGCCTCCTATGAAGCTAATGCTAATGCTAGCTGACTGCATGGAGAAGCTGCACCTTCCAGCGCTCCCAAAACATCCACAACACATGATCTCCTGGTTAACGACAGCTACTGCTCATATATTTACCAGATCGTAACGTGCACCACAAATAGTCTCTGTACTTTTTAAATCAAACTTCAGATATCTGCTCTTCTAATGATCCCAAATTGAACTCAACCGGCTCACCAAGACAAGTGAAAAGTAAACTACAGCAACGTGTTTTATATGTTGTACCAACAAATAAAGAGTAAAAGATAATAGTACAAACCGTTGGACCCAGAAATAAACTAGCAAGTGTTTGTAAAGAATTATTGAGCGAGCTGCAGCGTCTGCAGAATCACACTTTGCAGCTTCTTTCCTCTTCTCGTTCACTAAATTGATCAGCTGTTGCGCCGCCGTCGATAGAAGCGCCTCACGGTTATTAACATGATCAGTCCGTCAGTAATGTTTTCTGACGTCGGCGCTTCTCGGCAGAAACACGTTTGTGGACTAAACTCAGCAAGAATTAGAGGAAACAAAGCAGCCAAGACAAACCGGCAGCGAACGTGACGTTATCGGGGGACATCGAACTAATAATCGATTTAAAACAGTCAAACGATTAGCAAAGGTTGAAATGTACAACGGACGTTTTGCAGCACATTCGTTTTTTTTTATTATTCTTACTCTACTTAACCTGATTGCAGAATGTGCGATACGTAGATCAGATGTCAGAGGTGGGATTTCTTTATTTATTTAACTTCTTTCTCTGCGTTTAATATACAACTTTTAAAATAATGTGCAGAAACTCATGAGATCTTATTTTTTATGTAATTTTTTTTGGAATTCTATTGACATGTTTATATAGTTCAATAAAGACTTATTAAGTTGTTTTTTTCCCTGACAGTGCAGTAACAATAAAAACACATTTGAATTCATTATAATTGGTAAAATTTAATAAACTATCACATTTAGACAGACATTTTTGCATTTAAATTATGAATAAATTGGATGTTTTGCTTTAAATCATCTGTTTTTAAGTTGATTAGTGTTCTTCTCGGGCTGCAAGGTGGCTCGGTGGTTAGCATCGGTGGCTAGCATCAGTGATTAGCACCGTCGTCTCGCAGCTAGAAGGTCGCCGGCTCACGTCCCGGTGAGGACACCCGGGATCTTTGTTTGCATGTTCTCCCCGTGCAGCGTGGGTTCTCTCCGGGTTCTCCAGCTTCCTCCCACACAGTCCAAAAACATGTTGAGGTTAATTGGTGATTCTAAATTGTCCGTAGGTGTGAATGTGAGTGTGCTTGGTTGTCTGTCTCTAAGTGTAGCCCTGTGATAGACTGGTTACCTGTCCAGGTGAACCTGCCTTCACCCTGAGTCAGCTGGGATAGACTCCAGCCCCCCACGACCCTAGTGAGGATTAAGCGGTGTACAGATAATGGATGGATGGATGTTATTCTTCTCAAATTAAAAAAAGTGTGATAAACACATGTTGGGAGCAACTGACACCTTTCAGTTTTAACATTTTGATCGCGTCATTTGCGGTGATGTTTTAAATCACACATTGAGTTTACACAAATCAAATTTCACTGTACGACAAAAAAATGATCAAAAAAATACTTGTGTTCAGTGTTTCATGTTGCCTTTAGAAGGACTGAGTGAGTTGCAGGATTAACGGCAGCCCTTCATCTGCAGAAATGCCACTGTTTTCACGCTCTCCATGGCAACGCAGACAAGAAAAAGGGTTTTAATGAACAAGTGAGGGAATCTTCTGAATGAGCTCTTAACGCTTTAATGCCAGGAGGCGAACCGCTGCCTCCTAATGACACACGAGCTCCTCTAAAAACAACAACGCGGGAAATTTTGGTCTCTAAAATTACAACAACGTGCTCTTTCAGCCGACGACTCCTACCGCTCCGTCGCCCCGTCCTAATGGATCGCGCGTAAAGCTCGGCGGTTGCTGAAGCATGATTCATGCATGAGGGTGATTCATCACTAATTCACTGTAATAAAGTTTCTGTCATGCACAGTGTTCTCGCCAAGCGACTTCTTTGTAAAACAGGAGAAAAGAGGAGTAGTTAACTAATGTATGAACTGCAGCACTGAAGCAGCTTCTCTCCGTCGCCGTTCTACGCGTCTCCTTGGAGCTGACAAATGCGCAGCAGCAACTTTCCATCTGTTTTCTTTCAATGACATAAATAATGATAAATAAAAGCTACATGGAGAACTTGACACCCGCTTCCATGGCAACGCTTAATAGCCGAGTTGGAACTAAAATTACAAACGGTCGTAGTTAACGTGACCACTCGGAAGATGTGTCACAGGTTGTCGAAACTTCGTTCTACAAATGCCGTGAAACACAAAGTAAGGAGTTTGAGGAGAACAAGAGCTACTTGTGGTCAGAATTTACCAGAACTTCTGCTCTGATGTGGTGATAACACATTATATTACATGCATGTATGGCTGCAGTGTCGCAGTACGTGTGAAACTAAACTGTTTCTGACGGAACTGCAGAAATCTGTCTCATTTTCCCTCCATTTCAAGATATCTGCAGTTACAGTTCGACTTATTAGAACCTAATTTAAAAAAAAATAATCATTTAAAAAGGACAGACGTCTTGAATCAAGAGGAAATTAAAGATATCTTGAACTAGAATTATGAAAAGTCACAATCAAACAGTACGCATCTGAACCTGGAGTGGCAGACACCAGCAGGTGAACTGTAGATAAAGAGAGAATTTAATTACAGATATCTGCATCACATTTTGACGGGTTGTGATTCCAATTTAAGATATTGATATCATTCTGACGAGTTAAATTAAGATATTTAAAAAAGGCCAATGTAGACAACTTGAATCGAGAAGAATCAGATATTCTGAACTAGAACTAAACTGTAAATGTGTGAAGTAAAAACCCTACTGAGCTGCAAACATCCATAATTCACATTGCAGGTATTTGCAGCGGAATAATGCAGCTGAATGCTAAAAGTGACGTCATTTATCCTGGAACACGAACGAGATCTGAAGAATTGATCTACAGATATCTGCAACACATTCCAGCTGTTAGACATCAAAATTGCTTTCTTTGTGCATCTCTTGTTTGTGATCGAGAAAGACCTTCCCGAGTTCTCTGAGCAAACGCGCTCGCCAATGCTAATGCTAAGTGAGCAACACCGACGATTGCTAAGAAGAGCTCATCTGTTGCCTCGGCAACCAAACACAACGACTACGACGAACGGAACCTTGAGGTGCTAAGAAGATGACTAAAACCGGACTCTGGGCTCAGACAACCAGATGTTTTTCCTCCCAACAACTGAAAGAGAAATCCAAACCGATGTTTGGTCCAGATTTTTTTGTTAATGTAGAGAGTTTACAGATTCAAGGCCACTGCTGTAGCATCGAACATGTTTGATATTTAAAACTGGGGTGATCATCAGGCTATCAAGAGCAACAGACATGCTAGTCCTTAAGGCTAACGCTAGCTACGGATATTAATATCAAAAGTTAAAATCTACTGGTTCTCGTTGAAGAACAAAAACACCACATCCTCCCGATCATTTTTTTCTCCATCCACTCATTTCTGCTGTTGTTTTTGGCGTCTGTAAAGCCGAGCTGCTGCACCACAGTCCTCGTTTTCTTTCCATCTGCTTCCCCGTGAGACGCTGCTCTGCTCCCTCTGACACGATCATCTAAATAACATCCTGCAGTGTGTGACTGCACGTTCAGACGGTATATAAAAGATGGATGTAGCCTCGGGGTCTGAAAAGGGGCAGCCAACACAGCAGTGCCTCAAAGCTGCATTCTTTCCAACCGCCAGCAGGGGGCGACTCCTGACGAGTCAGACTGTATGGAACATATGTGGGCAACCTGCATGTGGCTCTTTCATACCTCTGCTGCAGCATCTTGTGGCTTTGGAAAATAGATAATGAACATTTAATTTAAATGTATTTTATTTTAGTTTGTTTTTAAAATGTGATTCTAAATTTGAAGGTTTTTGTGAACTTGTAACATTAAAATAAAACATGTTTAATTATTTTGTCCCTCAAAATATGCGTCACAACCACCGATGTGCAACACCCGGCGGCATGCGCAGTGTTGCCAACTTAGCGGCTTTCCCGCTAAATGTGGCGACTTTCCAAATCCTCTTGGCGACTTTTTTTTTTCTCAAAAGTGACTCGCGACAAATCTATAGACTATTTCTGGTGTTATTGGAGACTTTTCTGGGGTTTTGGAGACTCTGACCATGAAAACACGTATCGTTCTTCAGTTACTTACGGGTGCTGCCGTGAGCTCCTCCCATCCCAAAGCGCTCACAGGCGGTCAGCAGTCTGGTCAGCAGTCCCAGCTGCAGGCAGCAGGACAACCACATGCTGTTTTACTTTGCTGCAGGTGGATAATTTAAGCTTTTTATTTCATATATACAAGGAGGATTCAAATAGACATTGAGTATTTTATTTAAAAATAACCTTGAAACTAGCATCTTTTGGGGGTTTTTTGGAGTTCAAAATGTTTTGGTTTCAGAAATAAAAATTGCTTTTCTCTGTAGTAGTTCATTGATTTTAAAAACGCAACACACTATAGTTTTTTTATATATATATACATAGCATAAAGGTAAAAACATTATATGCAGTGTAATCTTCATTTTAGATGTCAAAAGGGATTTGTGGCTCCCGGTGTTTTCTTTTCCGTGTGAAACGGGTCCAAATAGGGTTTAAGGTTGCCGACCCCTGGTATAGAAGTCTATGAGAAAATGACTTTTCCATCGATTTATTACCTCAGTGAATAATTTTACTAATGAGTTTATGGTCTCAATCACAAGTTTCTAGTCTCCTTTAATAGAACACTGTTTTTATTTTGTAAATTGTGGTCCCATTTAGAGGACATTAGACGATAGAGCTAAGGTATGTCTTAGGGGCGTGGCTACCTTGTGATTGACAGGTTGCATCACTTTGCATGTCCTCAGGTTCTCCAGTCGGCTTCATCGCTCACTGATTACAACCGGTTTCAGATGACCAAACTTCACAACAGTAATCCACAAACCAACGAGTCACGTCACTGCACAAAACCTCCTGTTGTCAAAAGACTCAAACTAAAAGAACAGCCGGAGCCAAAACAAACACCAAACTCAGCATAGTGTTCAGCAGTTTTATAAAGATTTGGTGGTAATGTGCACCACAGTCAGATGGAAACTGGCTATTTTAGCAGTTAGCAGTCAAACTAAAAGTGGTTTCTAAAGCCCGTTTGTGTTGTCTGTGCAAATTCACTCATCTTTGCAGCTGTTTTTAATCTAATCTGTTCTGGTGCATTTCTTCTGCCACCATTTCAGCACTTCTGCTACAGGAGTGAGAATTCCTGATCCTGCCAACAAAGCTCCCATTAGCTCACAGTTTCCAACCATCAATCAATGAAGAGCACAAGAGAGATGATGGTTCAGATGTCAGCAACAATAACAAGAATGCTACTTATGGAAAAAAGATGCTGCCATTGATTATTTAATTTATTAATTTTTTTCTTTTTAAATGGAGTTTCTCAGCGCTGTGCCATCAACGCTTCCACTGACCCCGACGTTATGGGTGTGAAGGCAGAAATCTCACAATCAAGGCGAAAATCAAACCCGACCGATGTTGTCATTTACCATCGCCGTCCTCGCATCTGTTTGTTCCGTTGGGTGAACTGACCCTCGAGGAACAGAACTGTCCGCCGAACGAGCGCATTTGCAAAAAAAAAAAAAAAGCTAATTAAAGTGTATATTTGAGCTCCCGAGGAACAGGTTTCACCGCAAGACGATATGAAATTTGACGCATGATGTTGTGCGTGAAATAACATGCCAGGTACGTGTTGTTCTAGTGTGACGGTTACATCACGGAGCTGCAGGACCGGTGACCTTTACGGTGAAACCAGAGTGGTCTTCATATGGGCTCAGACGGGAAGAGGTAAATGGAAGTGACAGGCTTATATACCTCACACCGCTAACTTCAGCAGCCTGCCGAGCGGCTCATAGCTTATTCAACACGTCTCCTGGGCCGGCTTCTCTGGCAGCCTCGGCTTCACTTTGGGGAGTTCTCCGGCTCGGCTCAGACAGGCCGACGGGGAGGGAGTATTGTCGTCAAAACAATTTGCTTTGTGACATTTTGATAACTACTATTTTTCTTGCATGACGACGAGCGTGCCATTTAATTTAGTGGCAGGATGTGGGCTATGGAGTCTAAAAGTAAAGCTTACAGCGGTGAGAAAAAGCCTATTATTTTTACGTCTTATCGGAAAATGATGAGCAATGGAAACAACACCAAAGAACGACTCGGACGGAAAACAGCCGCGAGAGAAAGTAAACCTGGATAAAAAAAAATAAAAAAATGGAGCGATCTAAAGCGTGACAGCTGGATAGATCAAAATTAGAGGACAGAGGGGAGAACGTGAGAAACAGGGAGAAAAAAAAACACACAAAAACACACACAAGCGAGTCTTTGAAAGCAGCCGGAGAGCAGCGAAACATTTGCTAAGTGCATACAGTGTCAGAAAGCATGAGCATCGGGGTCGTCATCAGAAAATGGGCATTTCGTGTTCTCCCTTCGGTCGCAGTGCAGTGGATGGAGGCTGTTGACCTCCCCCGTCACATCCGGGCCTCCCATCCATCACGGCGGGAGACGTATTAATGTGGCAGCATGTTTTTAGCTCATCCATCACGACATCAGATGGGCCACACGCCGCCCAGGTAGGGCCGCGGTCCAGTCGAGTCACTCTGACGATTGATTAATCAGACCTTGGCTGACTCTCCTGAAAGGAAACGTTGATGTCTGGATGGTCTCAGGGAAGCTGAGCTCAAGTGTGTTTACTGTATTAGTTTGTTGTAGTTTTTAGAGAGCTCCTGGAGCTCAAAGGAGGCCAAATCCTGAACCCGAGGTCACCATTAATGAGCTGCTTCTTGGAGGCTTGATATGCAGCAGCTCCACGACCTGGAAATCCCCAAAGCTGAGCTGGATGTTTCGAGGGCTCGTGGTCGGACAGGACACGAAGTTAACGCCAGGAGAAAACCTTGTTGGACTGACGTGGACTCTTCAACCAATCGACTGATCGCAGAAGAGCAAGTTAAAGGAGCCACAGTTCATTGAGTTCACACTACCTGTTAGCCTTATTAGCCCAAATGACTTACAAGTAAGTGGTTCCTTTTTGGGGGTTTTTCTCAAATACGAATCTCAGAATATCCATGCTTGGAGAAATTCTCTGAATATTACACCCGTTCCATCCCTAAAACACTATCACCGCATGTAAAGATTTCCTCAAGTGAAATATTTCAGCATTTTCACAAAGGACTGGCTCCAGATGTGGAATTGACATCGTACCTGCTCTTTAACTAAACTAATCGGTTGGCTGCAGGGGAAAAAAAATCTGCATGTTTTCTCTCAAAGAATTCAAAGTGCATTAAACCTTTTCAACCTGTGGAGCCTATTAGCCTAAATTTATTCTAAATCAGCATAAAGTTAGCATT
This sequence comes from Stegastes partitus, assembly GCF_000690725.1. Classification (NCBI taxonomy): domain Eukaryota; kingdom Metazoa; phylum Chordata; class Actinopteri; family Pomacentridae; genus Stegastes; species Stegastes partitus. Next base: position 536,358 of record NW_007577872.1, on the reverse strand, counting down.
TGCAGCACGTCTAATCATTTGAATGTGATTATTTTTCCACTGAAGTGATGAGAGCAGATGAGCAGCTGCACATGTTCACATGATTTTTGGAAAATATATCAACTGCTGATGCAGCAGATGCAACACAGAAGTCAGATGCTGTTTTTAGATGATCTGACACATTGAGCTGTGATACACAAAACTGCTGTTCGGGAAGTTTACACGAGACTTTTTGAACAAAACCCAGATGACTTCTTTGACATGATGTCAGTTAGTTTGGAACCGACTTCGAGTAAACATTCAGTAAAAGTTCAATAAGTTCGGTTTCTCCATTAGGTCATCGAATTTGTGGTTTTCTGTTCCTCCTGCTACCAAAAACAACGGATTCATCCATCTTTTATAGAGGGATTCAAAGAAATAAAAGGTTGAAACTAGTTGGGAATTTCGCCGGTTTGGTATTAATCAAGTTTAAAAGACAGCTGCATCGTGGGTAATGTGACACATCTGGCGCTTGCACCAAAACATCACAACATTTTGACCTCTTGCTTCAGTTCTACAGCTCTTTTCTGAATAAAATAAAACCTTTTGTAAGTCAGTGGGGCCTCCAAGCCATCCTTAAAAGCTCATGAACCAACTCAGATCCGATAACGAGGTTAATTGCCGAATCTTTCATGTCCGAGTAAAGCGGCGAGCCAGCTGTGTGGCCCGTCTACAGAGAGCGCAAAACAAAAGGCTGTGTTTGTTTAGTTGACAAAGTGTTAAGAGGTGCTAACGTTCTGTTTGTTGCTTCCAGTTGTTTGAGTCTTTTCTTCCTTCAGCATCAAACGGCGGCGTAGTTTTATGGTCGTGTTTGAAACATGAGAGACTTTCATTAATTTGCTAAGAAGAGGCAAATAAAGCAAGAAACCAAAACATCCGATTTCCAAAGAACTACGATTGTTCAAATTTTTGTTTTTAAGGTTGTCCGTTCGGCCACCAACGCTTCAGGAGACGCCCCTGCTAAAAGTCACCCAACGTCATGATAAGTGCATCACCGGATTAACGATAGGCTCTTTTGGTGAGGAGGTTTTCGCTTCTCTTCACCTCTACCTTTTCTGCCCGGTGATGTGGCGCCACATCTTCTTTCACAGTGACTCTCGCCTTCGTCAGCCCTGCATTCGCTTTCAGCTGACACCTGCATGAGGAGGGACAGGGAGGTTTTAAAAAGGGAGCGAGATAAAGACTAGCGGATAATAGATTTTACTCGTATTCGGGTTATCGTCCTATTTTCCTTTCTCCATTTTCAAGTGGATTTGCAGGAGGAAGGCGGGTGTCACCGCGGTCTGAGAAAATGTAATCACCTGTTATTTTTTTTTTTCTCCCCTCCCCTCCTTTTTCTATGTTTCACCGCCTCCCCCGGCCGTCTCCATCTCCTTTATATTTGTTCCCTCTTATCTTTGCCTCTTTCTCCCTTCAATAAATTACTACCTTTACTTCACGGGAAATGACAACAATCCTGCAGCGGCGTGGAGAGAGCCACTGAGCGGAATCAGGATGCACATCATGCGCGGCCACATCAAAAGCACGCCACATTGGCATGCTCCTCCACCTCGCGGGAGACATTTAGGACGCTCGCTCGTATGGCTTTTCCAGTGGCTGATGCATCTAAATGAAATTTAAGTTAAATGGCAGATTTTTCATGCTCGAGATTAGAAATGATCTCCCGTCTCCCGGCGGTGGAGGAGTACATGTGTCGGAGCAGATGCGGCTGCTTTGTGTGAGTCCATTACATGATGAACTGTGTCCACGCAGTGCCCCCTTGTGGCGGCATGCGACACGGCCGTCCTCTGACAAATCACCCGCGGACGTGTTTCCATTTCAACGAGGAGGAAAACTGATTATTCTACTCAATGTGGGACGTTTATTACTTCTATTTAAAGAAAAGATGATTTAAAGATGCCTCTAGTTATGATGTTAAATTGATTGGATGAATGCGGCCGGGTATAAATGTGAAATCAATGGAGGTGGGGGTGTTCGGATGAGGGGCTGAGGACACTTAAGCTCCAGCTACGCATGAATCATACCCAGCAGAGCAGTTATTTCAGAGCTCTACGTGAAACAAGTGCAGCATGTGGATGCAGTCAATCCAAAACCAAAAGCCTTTTTCTTTTTTTTTTTTTCCCCTCTCTCCGCAATCCCGTCGCCTCGAGGAGGAATAACACTGGAGGCCAAAAAAAGGTCAAATATCCTTCAGCTCCTGCCTGGGCGGAGGGTTAAAGGCGAGGCGGCGCCTAAAAAAAAAGAAAAAAGCACGAGTGGCCTCCCAGGACTGTTTAGTTTCACTCTGCACGGCGAGCAACACTCTGAGATGAGAGCGCTGCGTCGTGTCTTTCATGTGCTCAGCGTGAACTCTGTCAGATCTCTCGCTGCTCGCTTCTCACATTCGTAAACGTGCACGCTCATACGTGCACGCCCGGAGGAGGGAGATCCTCAGCCGCTCAGGTGTGTGTTGGCGTCGGAGAGCTTTTACCTTCAGGTCTTTTTCTGCTGACATTCAGGAGAGAAACGCTGGCCGGCCGACGGGAGCCGAACGCTTCTGCTCGCCTGTTTTTTTAGAGTAATTCGAGATGTGTTGGATGCGTGGGAGGGCTGCAGCGCTACACAGGGCGAGATGAGACGCCTAAACGGGAGGTTTGTACAACTTTCGGGAGAAGATTTAAATGAGGTTCGCTTAACGGCTTTCCACAGCGAGCTCAAATGTCATCGAACACTTCAAGCTATGGCAAACCACAAATGTCAACAACAGCAAAAAAACTGCGATTGAGAGCAGCCAAACGATGGAGGCAACAGCTGAGCATTTATCACCGTCCAAGCAGGCGACACATCCGATTGGCAACGGTTGGCAAATTTGGCGCCACGGCAACGGGAACAGCCGGGAGGAAGGAATCGATGGAGAGATGAGGAAGCGCGGGAAAGACTGGGGGGGCGGGTTGTCTGATCTGAAGTTAGACAGTAATTTCCTGCGGTTACGAAGGTGCTTTTTATATTGACCTGTTGCCACGGGAGACAGTCCTCAACCTGGATCTTACGCCCACGTTTTCCAGTTATTAATGGAACAGAAATCCTCCCATCGGCTGGTTAAGACTCCACGCATCAACCTTTCGGTGACACTTTTTCTAAGTCTCCAGGTTCACGCTGCTGTTTTATTTCATCTGATGCACGACACGTTTTCTCTCGTCTCCGCTGATTGGACGCTAGCGCATCAGGCTATGAGAAATGTCCACAATAATAGCGCTCAATGCTGCAACGACAATCCGCTCAAGTCTGACGTGAGAGCCATTATAACGCTCCTTCACAACCCAACAGAGACCAGCCAGTGAGTCACCACCGACGGCTGAAGAGGACGATTAATGGAGGTATTTCTCAAAAAAACAAGGCAAAAAATGAAAAATAAAAAGCTTTTAAAAGTTTGTGAAGTGAGGCTAGTTGTAACTCTGCTTCACCCCAAGGTTAGCTATAGTCAGTGGGGGGGATGCACCTCGCTTTCAGTATGTTTGTGGCACAACAAGAACCATTATTTCTTTCTTTTCGAGACGTCTGAGCTGCTGCAGTACCCGAGTGGAGACTAGAGGCTTCTCTGTCGCCTGTTAACTGTCTTCTACCGATGCATGTGAGGCAGGAAATGTCTAAACTGTAGGAAAACAACCTGGGTTACAGTCTCTGCATGCACATGAACTGAACTGGAACATCACAAAAAAACCCGACCAAAGCTATAAGGAGACAGAAACGATAACAGAATCTAACACTTCTAACAGTACAGCCGAAGAAGAGGTCATTTTTGTTGACTTTAATTCCCAGATGAGAAAGAACGAAGCAGTCATGTACATATAATGATGATGAAATGCGTAGATAAATTACCAACATGTGTGAGAACTGACAAAAACATTGTTCAGTGCTACAAGACTCTGGTTGCACCTCCATTTAAAAAAAATGGACACACCAGTGCAACCAGTGCAAGAAGCTGCTCTGATATGTGGTTCACGAGCTAGTTGCTGAATTTGTCAGCCGCCTGCTTGGTGCTGAGCTGGAACATTTCATCAAACGACGATCTCTAAGCAGTTTAGAGAAGCTGCCGAGTTGTGTTTGCAACTAAACTTTCATATTATAAATGAGAAAAACTATCAATACTTAAAAACCCGTCGTTTGGAGCAGCTTTGACAGATCCAGTCGGGTTTTCAGTCCCACTTTCAGGCCTGTGCAGAACTCTGTCGAAGTAGCAGCGTTTACTAGAAGCCAGCCTGAGTTACTGTCGCTCTACTTCCCGCTGTGCAGAGCTGCCAGTTGTCTTTGCTGGAAACAGCCTCGGAGCCAAACGTCAGCGCTGTGCATATTCACAGAGACTGTGAGTAACCTGTTATCACCGGTGAACTAGAAAAAGACTCACCCAGCATCCACCTGAACGCTCGCTCTGGTTCCACACGTCCCCCCTCGGACGGAAGTTATTACCGCCGCCTGCTGCTCCGAGCTCATGCGCTGAACATGAACGCCGTGCATATTCTGCATTCACATCACAATCTGTTTCACACGAGCCGCCCGCTCAACTTTAAGTTGTCAGAGCAGTTTGAGTCTGTTCGACTGAAGTTGTTTGAGGAGCTGCGGGAGGTTTCTGTTTCCTGCTGAGACCTTCAGTTCCTCAAAGTTTCTACCACAGCAACTTGTTGTCACGACTGAAACAAAGAACAGCGGCAACTTCTACACACTGTGGACCTTTATTTCCCTCAACTCCAAGAAGTTTGTGGGCATTTTTTTGGTCTCATTTTCACTCACTGTGGGCTCGTTTGTAACTGCAGCACAGCGTCCTGCACCGCAATGGAAACAGAACAATCACGACTAGAAGGAGACGGGAGGCAGAAATGTCTTCGGTGCAGTCGGACACATTTAGATGCCGCAAATCATTACCAAAAAAAAAAAGAAGAAAAGGTTTGAATTTCTTTGATTATTGACAAGAAAATGAAACGCTTTCAATCATCCATCTGTGTTAGTGATACTAAAGGAGGCCCCAGATGCTCCAGATGTTCCACTGCTTACATTAATGTGTGTCTCCTCTCTGCTCTGTGTGAACACTGCCTGCACTTCAACCGAAAAGTTCACCAATATTCATCACATGACTGTTTTTTGCTGCTTTTTGGGGGATTTTTGCAGAATCTAATTCAACTAACTGCTTTGTTTTTTGGTACATTTTGAATAAGAAATGTAGAATAAAGTCATTTTGATGACATATCGCGATTCTAAGCCTCGGTTTGGTTCATTTCGCCCACATCTGGAGAATCTGTGGAATATTGTGACCTTATAAAAACTCCCCGTGTGGAGAAATCTGTACAATATCAACTGTTTGTGGATATTTCTTGTTCATTTTATACCAATGTTCCCCCTTTTTGCTGCTGTATTAATAAAGACTCATCTTGTCATGTCTCAGATCAGTAGAAACCCAATAATTCTCTGTTTTTACAGCTTCTGGCCAACAAATTGTGCCATTTTAGCATTTTTTTCAAAGCCAACATGTCCTTCAAGACTGTCTACGGTTTTGGGGGTTGAGAGAGTTGAGATAAAAAAATCTAACAGCTTCAATATCTTTAATAAAACCAGAAACGTGCCTTTAAAGGAGCGCCTGAGAGTTTCCTCCCTCCTGTTTAACCCTGTCAGTGTTGGACTGTGTGTTTTTAAGTGTGTTTGGTTCACCTTCAGCTCCATCGCTGGTCGCTTTAGTCTCCTCCTCCTCCTCCTCCTCCTCCTCTCAGGCTTCTCCTCACCTCCTTCGTCTCTCCGGAGATCCGACACACCTGGAGGTCCGGCTCGAGCTGAATTTGGAAACACCAAAGAGCGAAAACATTTGAAAAACCTGCAGGACCGAACCCCGCTGGGAAAGCTCCTCCTCATCAAAGCCGCTCACGGTTTCATCTGCGCCGGTGTTCAGCAGTTACTCATGTCCAAAGTAACATTTCCCGTATTGATTTTGTTTAGCAGAAAAGCCCAGTGGCGCTTTGCTTCATCTGCTTACTTTAAAAAAGACAACAGAGGAGAGGCAAGAGGTTCCGTGGAGCAGAAAACGTGGTTCTGTGATTCAGAACAGGCAGTCCTGAGGTCGGGCTGATGCCAGAATACTGCCACGATAAAAGGCTCTACAATCACTTTCTAGCTCTAACTCGCAGGATCTCAGACAACACTTTATTCTCCAGTTACCTTTCCTCTGCGCTTAATCTCTCTGGGAGGCGACGACCTTCAGAATAAAGGAGAAACTCTCGCTTTAAGTGAAGTCATTTGAGTCAGAAAATGTGAAAATCTGGAGGTTGGAATTAGAAATAACCAGACCTCAGATCTGCTTCTTAAAAACGTTTCGCTTTAAAAACTATGCAAAGTGTGATTTTCATCTTATCGAGATTTGACTGTATTCCTTTCACTGTTTCATCTTTGCTCGTGTTTTTTTGCTTTATTCTCATTATATCTTGTTTTATTTCGGTTTATTTGTTGCTTTGGATCATTATGAAAACTGCCACATGATAAAACTTGATCCATTTTTGCGGCTCAAAGCTGCACTTGCTGCTATTAAATGGCCGCGAACTGACTGTAATCGAGTTTCGTCGCCGTTCCAACAGCGCGAAGGAGAAAGTGTGGAATATAAGAGACGATATCAGGTTTGTTTAAATTCAAAAATCTGTCCATCGTGAGTCCAACAATGGTGTGCAACTCCAATATCACATCTGTACAATTGGTAGATTAGGTTTAACGTCACTGTGGTAAAACAAAGAAAATGCAGTTTAGCATCTGAAGACAAACGCAGCAGTAAAGTGTTTTATTGACAGAGTGGACAGAGAGGTATGAAGCTGTGGATGCAACATGAGCTGGATAATGTGCATGTGCAGGTCGGGATAAATAGTGGGATGAACCGTAGAAATAAAAGCTGGGCATCTTTGAAACCGTAACGTTGGCGGTTCAAGATTTGCGATTGACAAAAAAACCCGAAAAAACTCATCTCTGTAAATCATGTTTATGTTTTTGTGCCTTAAACCTTACATACTAGGACGGTTTAAATCAGGATCAGCATCGTCTTGAATATCATTCTCTGGAAACGCACCCAAACGTCTCAGATAAAGGTGACCTTCAGCATTCTGGACGCACCGGCTGCTCCACACATGGGTTAGCTACGTTAGCCACATTGTGCTAACAGGGCAGGAAGCTTCAACAGCTGCATCGCACAACTTTTATCTCCACCTTCCAGCAGCGAGACACAAACATTACTGACACCTGCTCATGACTACACCTTCCACTTCTTTCATCTTGGTAGTTTTTCTTTGGTTAAGAACCTGAGCTACGTAAGAACCAGAAATGGAGCTTTAATCAGAAGTCTGATACCAAAATAAACAAACCACATGTCGGATGAATGTAAAGCTGGCAAATGTGCTCCAGAACAGTAACAAACACACGGCATGAACTGAAGCAACACGTAAAGAAAGACAAAATGTACAAACCGGAGGCGAACAGGAAGTCTGACGTGATGGAGGCAAACAAGAGCAACTGACAAAGACACTGCTTAAACCCTGAGAGCTGATTGGAGACACAGCTGAAGCTAATCCAGGTGATCTTCTGCAGGGAGGGGAAAGAGGAACACAGGACCGAAGTAAACATGCAGGCAACGCATGAGAGAAGGCTTTTTAAAAATAAAACAGGAAGGAGCTGAAAGGTGACGCAAAGAGACACAGGAAACAGAAAAAGGAAAATAAATCACAAAAACAAAACCACAGCAGGTTGATTCTTGAGTGATTTTGCATGTTTAGTTCAGCTGTTCTGGTAAAAAACACACTGTGGCACAGAAAGCTGATTTAAAACTCTGATATCGAGGTTCAACCAGCATCATATGAGTGTGTTTGGCTTGAATGCAACAGATTTTTATTTTAAATCTACAGAAATATTGCAGCAGCATGTCAGGGCTGTTAGTGTTAAACTTCTTGATCCCAAAAATGAAAAAACTCCCCCAAAAGATCTTCTACACAGCTTCAGATCCTCTTAATTTCAACATCATACTCATTAGAAAGACTATAATTGGGAACATGATGGTTCTATGATTGTCTAATCTACAGAGAAGTGAATGTTTTTTGAATGAGAGGCAGAATAATGGTTTACTATCAGCCTCCAGTCGAGGTTTGTTGCTGCTAAAAAGGTTTACTAGAACCACTTTATTATGAGAAAATGCAAAATATTCTATAAGCTTGACTGTGTTTGTGTAAATCAGAATCTAAAAATACCCCAAACTGTACATAAGGGCACTAATTCGGTGAGTGTTTGTTTTATTTCAGTGGAAGCAGCCTGAAGCGCAGCAGCTTCATTTCCACACCAACGCCACAGTGTTGTACAGACAAAACAAAAGACGCCTCAGAGTGACGTTCAGAAGCAATAAGACGCAGAATAAACTCAGCACAGATAGAAATTAATAAGTGCATGGCTGCAGGTGAACCCGCTTTTACCTCCTGAACCAGATCTTGATAAAGAAACTGACTCAGGATCAGCGCAGGAAGCAGCAGCAGCAGCAGCTCTAAAAGCTTCACGCTGATTTTGTTTCCGTAAGATTTTAATTAAACAGATTTAAATGGAAGCTTCGGGGTTTCTGGCAGTTTTAGACAAAAACACGATTCCTCCGAGACGCCTTTTAATAATCTTTACACGCTGGAAGATAAAATACAGTTTTAAAGGTCTGAATTATAAACTGATGAGACTCAATGAGATTAGAACCAATTAGAGCTGTTTAAAAAAAACAGTTTTTCACTTAGTTCAACTGTGTATTTTACACTTTGCAGCAGCAAAGTCAAGTTTTTCCACATAATTTGAGTTTTAATTACCTTTAAAATGGAAAAAAGACATACTTTAAAGAATATATATATAGTCTGAAGGACGACAGCTTCGTGTAATAAACTGTAAATTCTTCAAACACTCAACAAGAAAATATGAAAAATATGAAATTCCACCAACATTATGTACTCTTCTGAATTTCACAGCAATAATAATCATTACGTCTGATTGATTAAAAACATGCAGGTACTGGTGGAAAGTAACTAAATACATTTACTCGGATACTGTACTTTTTTGAGTTACTTCAGTATTTACATTGTCTGCAGCTTTTTATTTCTATTTCATTACATTCGTGTGATAACTTTACAGATTTTAGCTGATTAATGCAAAATCAATCAATACATTTTGGTTTAATATTATTATTAATATATATTTTGTTAATATTTTAATAAAACTTTATTGATCTGGGAGGCAGGATTGACAAGCAGCAGATGTAAAGAAGTTAAATCACCTTTAGGAGCTGCATCATGAACAATAATTATAATAATAATTTAATGATTATTCTCCAGAATGAATTTTTGATGCTAATACTTTTGTTCTTCTACCTACATGTCGATGCATGACTCCTACTTGTACCAGAGTACTTCCACGCCGTCATATCGGTACTTTTACTCCAGGATGTGAGCATTTTTCCGCCTCAAGCTGCTTTAAATCTGGATTTCAAAGCGCGACTTGAAATCTGTTTGTTTTGTGGTTTGTTGTTGATTTACACTAGATGGCAGCTTCACACAGTTCATGCACCGTGATGAAGCAGATTTTTTTTTTTTTCCTTACATGTGTGTTTTGCACTTTTTTGGACGTGACGCCGGCTGGGAGGGCTGCAGGTGGTCGCAGGCTCGGATCACACCTGCAGCTGCTGGACGGACGGCAGCGAGGCCCGGAACACCTGCAGAGGACCGCTGGAGAGGACTTCCACTCTCTGGTTTCTGTTGGTTGTTAACATCATGGCACGAATTTCACCCAAATGAAAGCGAATTTTAAAAGAAAATCGCAGCAAAGCGATAAAGAAAAATATTTATTTGTATTTTTTTGCTTGGTTTCTGACAAACTGAGTGGTGGAGTGATGTCGGCCGTCGTGCATCCGGCTGCACAGGATTATTCATCCGTCAAAATTACGCTGATGAAAAGCCAGAAGCTCCAGTGAGAACCAGCGAGCGCGTCTCTTCACACCTGAGCGGCTGCAGGACGCAATCTGGAGAGAAACGCGCGCCTGAGGAGTTCATCCATCTGAGGCGAGCGGCCGTCAGTCATCCGGAGCATCCCAGGCGGCGGCGAGCTGCTGACAGCGTCCCGTCATGGGCAACAACGTGTCGGGCATCTCGACGCTACAGAGGGGGCAGCAGCAGGGCTTCCACCGGCTCCGGAGCTCCCACAAAGGTCAGTAACCGAACACCGGCAGGCTGTGCGTAAAACGCGTAATTTGGCACCAAGCGGTGGAGCAGTTTACGCGTGTGGAGGCAGAAGTTGAGCAGAAGCGAGCGCAGAGTTTTGGTGAACTCTCCGGTGGTGCTGAAGAACAGCTCCCGGCTCAGGCTGCAGGAGGCGGCCTGCTGCTGCTGCTGCTGCTGCTGCTGGTCCAGGTGCCTCCAACGGTTGGTACAGGGAGGAGAGGTGGAGGCCGAAATCTTATCAAGATGCAAACAAAAGCTCGTAAAAGCAGAATTTACAGCAGGCTGAAAAGTTTGTTGAGCTGCACTTAACTTCCCTCTGAGGTTTTATGACTACAGTCACATAATGTGGGGAAATAAAGGCAGTAAAACCACATCGTAAATGTCAAAGTGCAGAAGTGTTGCATAAAATTAAGTGTCAAACGTCTCTAATTTTGCTGGAAGCTTCCAGTGAGTGTTATATTATTATATTAGCAAATCATGATGATGATGTATTTTAATATTTAAGTGGTGCTTTAATGTCATTTTAAGATTCAGCTTGAAAAGGGACAAAGTGCATAAATGAACAGTGAAAGAACTAAACCAGAGTTATATTCCCACCGACGGTCGCTTTGTCGGATCTTTTTTGGCAACGAAAGTTCATAATCAGAGCAAAAACATGTTCAAAGGTTAAATCAAAACCAGTCAAGAGTTTATACAATACAGACAAAGAGCAAGTACAGCCTACAAAATATAGTTAAATAAACCAAATAGTTAACTATATTCTAACTATTGGGCAGATCTGTCAACTGGTGATTAAGATTTAAGCCTTCTTTCAAGGAAAATAGAGAAAATGTTGACGTCATCCAGGTTTTCAAGGAGGAACATTTTCTCCTGTTCTGTCATAAATCATAATAGAATGTACAATAAGAACGACTTTAAATAGATTATTCTTTGCACATGTAGAGTTGTTTGCTGTGTGATTCTGCACATTCTCAGGTGAATAATTTGCATATTTATCCACACTATAAATAATTCTACTACTGTCATTACTTCTATAATACCTTGCTGCACCTGTTGTGGATTTAACTCGTATCTGACTTTCTTCTACGTGTCACTGTTTACTGTCATGCACCGTGTGAGAATCTACTCAAAACACTGATTCCTAAGATGCTTCCTCTGGGTTCCTCCCCCAAAAAACAGCCTTTAAGTGTCTTAAGATCTGATCGTATGTAGTTTCTATCGATGTATCTCGTTAATGATTGATTGGAGATGGACGGATGGGTTGTTGCAGCATCGGCAGTCATGCAGTGGTTTGTCTGGACTCTTGGGTGAAGCAGGAGCTGAGCTGGAACTCGAGCTACATTCCAACCCTCACTTACAGGCAGGAGTTCAGAATGAGATACAAACCGCCTAACTGTTGGATGGCAGGACTTGTAGAGAGTTGTTGCTTCTTCATTGTTAAATCAGCCACCTGTGAGGTTCAACGTCTGACTAGAATGAATCCTCGACACCTTTCTTTGAGAGATTTCCAGGCAGCTGCATGGAGACCCTGTGGTAGAACTTTCTGGAAGGAGTGAATATCTTATCTGGCCTGGAAACCTTACGGGATCCTCCAGGAGGAACTGAAAAACATCCCAGGTAGAAGGACATCTGGAAGGTTCAGTCTGCTTCCATGAGACAGATAAGTGACAGATGGATGAGATATTTGGACTTTTGGTAAGATGCCATTCTGGTGTTCCCAGAAGTTGTGACCTTTTGGGGTTTTTTTCTTCAGTTTTTGGTTGGTTTTGCAGTTGTTGCAACTTTACCTGCAGGATTTTACACCACTGAATCAGACTATTAACCACATATAATGACCTGTGATTGGACAAAGTCAACTATCTTTGAAAACAGAGCCAGGAGGATGTACAGAAGTCTAGTTTCCTCTCTGACTGCTTGAGTCACAGTACGGTGGCAGGTCTGAATGTTTGTTTTAAACTGAAATCTAAGAACTGCCTACTCTAGCTTTAAAAGTAAACCGTCAAACTCCACTTTGGAAACAGCAGCTGACAAACAACCTTAAATTTAAAAGTGTACTTTAACAAGCATAATTAGATTTCTTCTCGGATGGCGACTACAACGTGACCTTGAGGTTTCCAGATTTTGAAAGTTGTGAAGTTGTGAGATGCCTGCGTTCACTACACAACAATTACTTCTGAGGTTTTCTTTAAGGGTTGCGCAGGTTCGTTTCTTGACGAACAAAAGAGAAGTGGATCCCTGCTACAGTATGCAGATGTTGTTTCCCGTGCGGATGTTAATTAGGATTACTTTGTTTCATGCTTCGCACACGGACGAGGAAAAATAATGAAGCGAGACAGGTGTTTGTAAGCACACGGCTGGAGTAAGAGCAACAAAATCCATCAGTTCAATCAAACAACAAAGTGCGCCGTGTGCAGCCAAACTTATTCTTCCTCCAGAGCTCCTTCCAGGACCCTCATGTGGACCACAGTCATGTAAAGCAGCAACATGTGGACCGCAGAGGCGAGTCTGAATAATCAGCACAGTTTGGCCCTTTCGCGTCACCTCCCTCCGTCTCTCTCTTTGGGCGGCTATTTTCACACCGCGGGAACACAAGAACGAGTGAGTCAGGCAAAGGGGAGGCAAGGCGGCGCATGAGAGGCCATTATTCAGCCCGGTTGCCTTGACGACCACCCATAACATGTGCAACAGTTCCCATGGTGATGGTTTCCAGAGCGCGCTGCCAGCGGGAGACGGCGGCTGATTGGGACGAGGGAGCAGGACGACGTGATGAAAGGACGGGGGAGTGTTTGTGCCGCTCCGCATCCTGGTTTATCAGGGCTCGGACGGAGCGCCGCGATTGGACGGAACAGAGATGCGTGCGGATCAAAGCTCGGCACTCGGGTCGCACAGCCAGAACAAAACCCAAAAGCCTCCACAGCTCACTTTCTCAGACGTACGTCGGTTTGTTGTCAGCTGGATGAACGTTCTCGCTGACTCAGCTGCGCGTCGACGACTTCCCATTCAGAAACAATCCTCATCTGATCTCTTACGTAAACCACACAAGTATATGCAAATGGGTTCTGACAGTTTTTATTTAGCCTCGCTGCAGCGCTGCTATGATACAGTCAATATATTTAAGCCTCTCCTTCAATGAACGCAGCTGAAACACAGAGACGAGCTGATTAGTGAGTCTTTTGTAATCAAATAATCCTCAAGAAGAACATTTGCTGCTGTTTTTTTGTTGTTGTCATGTATCAAAGCACACTTTGTGTCTCTTTGTGTTGGTTTTATGTTCGTTTGCAGGTTTTTTTGTTTCTCTTTGTAGGTGTTTTGGGTCTTTGCGGTCATTTTGTGTCTCGTTTTGGTGGCTGACTTTGGATTTTTCTCACTAATTTGCTCTCTTGATTGTAGTTTTTCTTTTATCAATATACAAACAAAACCTTTTGTAGGAGGTTTGTGTTCTGTGTAGTATCATAATTATTCCAATTATTTTCACTTTATTTTGTGACTTGGATTTTATTTTTACTCACTGTTTGTTTAGGTTTAGGCACCACGTAGCTGAGCTTTGGAACAGATGATGGTTGAAATGTTGGTTAGATAAACGCTTTCACACGTTAGAAGGCAAACTTGGCGTCTAAATAGAAGCAACACCAGTAGAGAACATTCAGCTATGACATCACGGTGTCTACTGTTGACATTCAGGCAATTTTAGAAGTCTATTAAACTACGTTGCCTGTTGAAAAATTACACTAAACGGTGATTTTTTTCCTCCATATTCAAATAAATATCTAAATTTCAGATAAAACGGGACAGTCCTATTGCATGGGGATGTATTTCAGATGTCCGTAATGGTGCTTAAGTTAACGAGCCACACAAAAATAGTGTCATTTTCCAAGTTCCAGCTTGCCTTAAACACATGAGCTCTTATCAGAAGTCATCAAGCATCACAGAAGTCTTTGTCATGGTGCCCGTTGCGAGCTAAAGCCTCAGTGAACATGAACTGCCTGAAGTCTGAGTAATGCCTCCTCTGGATGCTAGAGTTTTAAACAGTCAGAGGCTCCACCTGGTGGAGCAACCAGGTACTACAGCTGATCTACATTCATACGATCATCACCTCTACGATCATACTACCCTCTCCTTCTCAATGCATTGCAGAGCTATTCAGATGTCAAGCATACACCTTGGATGGATTTTAATAACTAATGTACTTGATGTGTTCGGTATCTGGGGGAAATAGTATCAGATTGGGACAGTAATAATTAAATGGCTCAGATTGGATTGGGAGCAAAAAGAAAAAAAAGAAACTTGTGTAGTTGTTGCATCATTAAATGCCTGTGAACATGGCGTTCAGTCACGTAACGCCGGAGAGCAGTCGATGGAAGATGTATACTTGGACTCTGAGCATGTAAACAGACAAGGAAACACAAACAGACGCAGAGACAGAAGATGTAGTGTGATAATATGTGTGAGTGAATTCGTGTGCGTCTCCCTGGAAATACACAGCGCTCGACAAAGAGATGTAGGGAATGCAAATGCACCGCCGAACAAGATGTAGAGTTATTCCTCACGAGTAAATAACAGTTTAGTTCCAGGCCATTTCTCCATCTCCATCTCTTTTAGTGAGGCCATAAATATCTAATATCCACTAATTCACTCATCCTTTCTGAGTGTGAATGGACAGCAGTTAATTTTTTCGAACCCGTCCACCTCAAGGACACGCACACCGAGCGAACCGGCCTCTTTTAAATCTTCTGAATCGCAGCCGTAACACCAAAAAAAGGTCAAAGTTGTGCAGTTGCTTTTCATCCCGATCAAGCCGCTGCACCAATGACAGGACAGAAAATGCATTTGCGGGAAGTGTTTTACTGGCCGGCCGTGGTTTGCTTCATTGAGTTGTGACACAGCTCATTTAGACGGCGAGCGAGGAGCTAAACAGCCAGTCGGAGCTGTACATCATCACATTTTCATTAGCCGGATCCCTCTACATGATATTACTGCAAGGGCGGCACAAGGGCACGCTGTTGGCTCGCACTCACTCCGACACACACACTCTTGTAGGTAAACAGAAGGCTGGTACACCTGCTGCGCAGCAAATGTCAATGACAGCACAAGTTACTGTCGTCTCAAACCAAAGATGAAGTCGGTTTGTTGATATAACTTCACCTCAAAAGGCTTTTGGGTCTGTACAGGATGTTTCTAGATCCTTTGCTTACATCTTAATACTACACTGCAAGTAACAGCTCTGCATTCAAAGCTGTTCTTACCTGCAAATGTATTATAAGTAATTAAAGTATTCATTATGTAATAATGAATAAAAATCAAACCCATATTGATGGTGCTGGACATGCTCACATACCAGGACTCAATGCAGGAGCCCTGGCAGCAGAAGGACACTAGTTAGACAAGAACGGCAGCAACATTTACATCTAGTACAGTTTTTGCTTTTTATGGCTCTAGTCTCTCTTTCAATTTTAATCAACCAAAAAGCAGCTCAGGCACTTTTTAAGTAACTTCATCTCATAACAACTGGCTCCTCCTCCTCTAATCCTGCAGTTTATATAAACACATTAATAGATACGACACAGAACAGACGTAATATGAACAAATACATCTTCTAAACAATAAAGAATACAATGATAATTACTTTAAATACTACAAACTGTGCTGCAGGAGCACTGGGAGCAGTCTACGGCTGCACAGGGGGACTGCTTTGACACGGTTGGCGACCAAATTTAAATCAGGAACACATTTTAGAACTCTTAAATCAAAATTCATGATAATGTAAACAAACGTCAGAACATCTGCACCACATTTAAAGCCGTGAACACGACAAAGTTGTTGTTTTTGAGTAGCTACACTTAATAATTGGCATCTCCGTCCACAAGACTTAAATAAAACCAATGTGTGCACATGTAGCTCTACTTAGCACGACAACACCGACACAAACATGATGGAAACTGCAGCTGTAAACATGCTATTAAATTTTCAATACATCAGTTGTGAATTATCCAACAGTCAGATACATTACCAGCTTGTTTTGTTACAGCGAAGGTAAACAATGTATTGCAAACATATTTACAGTCCAGATTTAACAACAGAAGTCACAAATACAGCTCCTTTAGGCATTTTAACATCAAACTACTGCTGCTGAGGCACAGACGAATCACTGCACCACTGAGACACACTATTGCTCACCAGGTTTTCTCAGCTAATCGATGTCGTCTACCTTTTATTGTGACGATTTTCTAGTGATTGAGAATTCAAGCGGCACCGTAGAGTGTACGGTGCACGATGTGAACACAGCTGGGATGTTTCTGCGTTAACATTACTGCTGTATTAATGAGTTCCGTAGCATTTTACTCCTAAAGATGTGTAAGGCTAAGCCGATTTTCACTGCTTTGCATACTGTAAAGTAGTTTAATCTACAAAAAAGGCCTCGAAGATCATTGTGTTTGTCGCGCTGCTGCCCCGTGAGAATCACACAAAGTCTGCCCAGAAAAACAACCCTGTTTGTGGCAGCTAATCCAAGAGGCTTTATGAATAGCAAACAGTGGAATCATCTGAACCCATATAGAATCATTTAATCCTTTAGTTTACCACAAATATTCAAAATCGTCACTTTGTGTTGTTTTACTGGAGGGGGAGGGTTTGAAAAGTGTCGCCTAAAAAGCTGCAGCAGAGTAAAACGTACAATATGTGCCTTTAAGATGGAGTACAGTGGAAGTACAGGGGTTGTAGCAAACAGAAATACTCAAGTGCAGCACCTTGGCTTTAGTACAGCACTTGAGTAAATGTACTCAGTTACATGCCTCGATCCTCAGACTTTGCACATCAGACACGTAAAGTCTGGAAATGTGGGTGACAAACCGTCGCACGTGTTCCGTCTTCTGCCTATTTTCCCTCGTGACGACTCATTTCTACATATAGCTCAGTTACTATAGTGACAGGGCTCGTGTCGACTTGACTTTTTCTTTTTTTCCCCCCCAGTGTTCTAGCAGAAATATAAATTGCAGCTTGTGACGTTGGTTCAGTAATGACTGCACTTTTTATGGAAACTTTACAAACAGGTGACAGGAAGACTCTGCGTTGTCCACCGAGCATCGGCGGCGACGTCAGCGGTCCCTCGGTCGGCCTTTTTTGTTTCCGTTTCAGTGTAGAACGACCACGACATGAACTCAAAGTGCACAAAGACAAATAGCAGCTACTGGACAAATTAAACATACATGAAGACTTTTATGTTGTTTACAGCGATGTTGGAGGGAAAAGACTGCGACTCAACAAGGCCGCAAAAAAGACAGAAAACACAATGCTCATCTTTTCTAAGTTAAACCAATCAACACCCAGAGATCCCCAAAGCTGCTCAGACATACCGACCCTGGAGTAGGTTCCTTTTTCTACCCCTAAACTGCCCCTGAAAGAGGTTCTAAGGGACGACTCATGGAAACCGTCCCCCTGCAGTCGTCTCACCAGCCGAAGCACCAGATGTCAAAGAGGTTTTCTTTCCTCAAGCTGTGAGATCCTGAATTCATCCTTCATTCTTTATTTTAGATTGGATTAAGTTTTCTTGTCATTGCACAAGTACTCAGACAACAAAATGCAATTTAGCATCCAAGCAGACGTGCAAAAGAAGCAGTGAAGTGCTTTATTTATGTATGAGTGTACTGTCGTCGCAACGATAGTTTTATCCTTCTTGAAACTGTTTGTCCTGTTTTATTGTGAACTAAAAGGGACTCCACCTGCAGCGTCATTAAACAACCTCGTGTTGCATCACCATAATTTCACCTGAAACTTGAGTCCACTGAGCACTTGGCCTCTTACAGGTATTTGTTTTAGATTTCTGGACGACAGATTGCACTCTTTTTGGTCATTTTCTACAAAAAAGAAAAGCTCTGATAATGCCACTTCGATGCAAAGCCGATGGTTAGCCCACCTTCAACCAGCTACCTGTGCTGTACGAAGCATTGGTGCAAACTGTGTTGTTCTGGAAGTAGCTTTATCAGTTACGCTGCTCTTGTACTGAAGGCTTGGCAACACCTATGATGTTGGGCGTTTTTTTTGGCATATTGTGGCTACAAATTTCCAATATCTGCAACTCAGACGTACAACAAATGTGTTGGTTCATTCATGAACAAAACAACGTGACGCTGTTGTTGAATGTTAACCAGCAGCTACTTAGTGAACACAGACGAGCGTCGAAGCAGCAGTTTTTATTCTGAACTGATGAAGTATATTTGACTTACGTTTGCTCGGATGAATGCTTCGGAATGAATGCTAAAGTTCGCTGCTAACTAAATGCTTGCTAACGCAGTGGCACTTTAAAGAGACAGGGACAGGTCAAGACTGCATTTTAACTTTCTTATTTTTGTCCTTCTTAAATGAATAAATTGACCTTTGATGAACAGCGCTGATGCTCACCAAGTGTGCCCATAATCTGCCTCCATCTAGCTCACATTTAAATGATTAATCAGACCGTTAAATCCGGTATGATCCAGCGTCACAGAAAAGTGCTGCATCCTGACAGTTCAGTGATCTCAATAACCACCACCTAATAACCAAACTCGTGCTTTCCAACCAAAGACGCCAGAGTCCTCGGTTAATTAACAACGCTGTGCTCTTATTGACTCCCTACAAATGTTGGCTGAACTGGTTTCACGCATCTTGGAACGAACTGCGAACTGCCCTAAAGCTGGACCCACTGGAGACCATAAAGCATCATTATGTGATGTTTTTACAACCCCTGAAATTAATTATTCTTATGACTCACAACTGTTCGGCAGGGCCGGGTCAGATTACTGTTGAAATGTAGTCACCTATTAAAAACAAATTACACTGGAACTGTTGTTGGTAGTAACATAATACACTGGATTAGACAAAAAACATACATAATTGAACCTGAATACTTTGAGGTTACTTTAAAATCAAACATGGAAAATACTGAACACTTGTGGTAGAAAATGGATTCCAAGATCGTCTTTGTTCTCTCTTTGTTCTGCCTTTTGCAGCATTTACAGTCGGTCAAGTTGTTGCTGCTGCTGTTTTCCAGTTAATATTGCCAGGAATTAAAGTCGATTTCACAGAGACTGCTGCTCAACATCATTCATTTTTTCCCCAACAACTTAGTGAAGCACTTGTCAGATGCACTTTTCATGAGTTATTAGCACTGGCTATTAGGCATGCAAATTCCAAAGAATTTCCTAAACCAATAATCAGCCACGATTTCAATCCATAATCACTTAATCGTTAAACTAAACTAATTACAGTGGACATTTTTCCAGATGCTAATAAAACTATGATTAAACACAGACATGAAACATTCACTGTAAAATTGGCTCTTTTATTATGAGCTGCACAGCTAAACAAACAATGCAAATTTGCTAGCTAAACCCTCACAATGCTCTCTGCTTGAGTGGCGCCCCCTCTGGCCACTACCATATTAAACAGTAAGAGGCTCCACCTGGTGGAACAATCAGATACTGCAGCTGAGCCACAATACATTTACTGACATACATTTCTTTCTTTTTCTGTCCTACTAATGAGTGTTTTTTAATCTGTTAAATTGTTCATGGCAACTATTAATCATTAGCATCTCTGCTGGGTTTAAGAACTTTAAAACTGCCATATATTACGGCTGGAGTGTGGAACTCTTACATAAAAATGGACGTCCTAAGAAGCCTGGGAAGCGTCCAAGAAAAGTTTCTTATGCACCAGATTAAAAAGAAAACAACACATGAGCAGCATTTCTGTAATTACTCTCGGAATCAGAATACATTATTGGTCCCTGAGGGGAAATTGCAGCTGCTCCCATTAAAAGACTTATTCAGTAAAAAAAATACAAGACCAACATGAGTAGAAAAATATGTCCTAAAACATCAACATAAAAGAAAAGTATAAGAATAAAATACAAAAATGTACATTGTACTAAGCGTACGGTTTAATAAATAATAATATTAACTGTGTGATTGCACAGAGACGTGGTCGCTGCACATTTAGTCGCTGCCAGAAGGGAAAAGAAAGCTCCACACTGCAGCTTTAAAGATTTTTTAAAAAAACGTAATCTCGGCTAATTGTAGGTATTTTTTGTAATCTGATTTGATTATACATGTAATCCATTACTACCCAACCCCGCTGCTCTGTTATTCCTTGTGATTATCTGGCTGTAGTTGTGTCTGATTGTGTGTTTGCCTGATTAGCGAGTGTGTGTCATGATCTCTCTTGGAAAAAGACGACTCGATTAAAAGGAATTTATATTTTGCTCCCATGACCTCGTTTTGTGAAGCGTTCTACATATAAGTTTAGACGTTTGTGCTAAATAGAAGATAGAGAAGTAGATTATAACTCTTAGTTCCTTGAAGACATTAAAACGTTTGGTGAAATGACTGATCCTCAGGGTTTGTGTGTAAGAGGAAACTCTTAGTCATATGAACTCGAGGCCTTAATCAGAACTACGTGCATTTACTCTTTGGGGAGGGGTCATTAAATGAAATTAGGCTGTGTTTGCTTTGAAATTAGGGCACTGTAGACCATATTTCAAGCTCCGCACAGCTGAACGGACTCATAAGACACTAATAATATACCCGAGGAAATATTCAGGAAACATTTTCTCCACTTCAGCGGTGACCTCTCTGTTTTCTGTTTTCTTTTTTTCTCTCTGACGGTTGACCTCGCTTATGTAACGTGGCACCGGCGGTACAGCTGCCTGCTCGCAGTGTTTTTCGAACATCCTTAACACCTGCCGAAATAAGAAACACAAATACAGAGAGGTGATACAGGCGCAGTGGCACTCCTGGGAGGACCGGAGCTCCTCGGGGCTGTAAATGCAGCGTTCACGCTTTGTAAACAGAAAAAAAAAAAGGCAGCCCAGACAGTTGCCTGCGTTAGATGAGCTCATCAGGATAGACGATGTGTCACACTTATATAAGACAACGTGAAGGCGAGCAGCTATCGGAAGATTGTTATTAATGCATTTTGAATAGCTTCGGAGTGCCTCGCTGATGATGATGCATTGTTGTGCTCTTGAAAACACACCAACCTGTTCTGCCACGGCGTCATGTATCGTCAGAAAATACTCGATGAAATTGATAAAATGCTGCATTTTTTATATTTTTTATTCCTGAAACGGTAAAACGGTGATAAATGTATTCATGTAATAGCTTCAGCTTCTTGCTCCGGTGACAATATTTGTCTTCCTCGCCTTCGCAGCAGGAAGGCACGTTGTTAATCACAAGTATTGTAACTGTCACGCGGGCGAACCAATGCATCGACTTCCCCCCCCGCCGCCGTAAAGACGGGAATATCGCCTGCTTGTGTGAGCAGTGACAGATGTATGTTTTAATGGTGGGAGCGAGCAGCCTGCACTGTGTACTCAGCAGATTGGAAGCGGAATAATTAAGTCTGCTCGAATCGTGATCATGTGTCTTTTATAGATGTACAGTGAGTTCTGTGAAACCCTGGTGAATCATGGGAATGTCAGAACAGAGTGCTTTTTTTTTTTCTGATGCAGGAAACCGTATGTTAAATTTAGGGCAGTGAGTCATTCTTTACAGTCTTTAATATTATGTGTGTTTGAACGGCTGCCGGGGCTTTTTCATGCAAAAGCCTGGACGGAGGCAGCATCACAAGGGGTCAGCGGTCGCGTTTCGGATTCAGATTTTCCAAGGACACATTTTCTGCATTCTGGGCTTCAGGTGCAGCGGTGAGGTTTTGTGGGAACGAAGCCACGAATGCCTGACTCTTGGATTGTGCTCCGAAGCAAATGGAGCCTGATCATTTATGACTTTTTTTTTTTTTTTTTCCCTCCCTTCATCTTGCCAGTGAAGCTGTTTTTCAAAGTTATTAATGAACCCCGAGTTCGGCCCTGAAAGGTTTTGTCCAGACAACCTGCTAAAGAGGGAAGCCGCCATTAGCTGCAACATAAAGTGGAAACATGTCTGGAAAAATGTCCTGCGTGTACATTTATTACTTTTATTTGAATAATTCTGACAGCGTGTGTTGGTTTAGTTTTAATCTTTTGATGGAAATGTGTGTTAGTTTTGGCTTTTTCCAACAACCAGCCACAGCATTAAAACCACCTGCACAGGCCCCAGATTCAACCCTCTGTGACTGAAGCAACGGCCAACAGCAACAAGGTTCAGAACCCCGGTTCAGGTCGTTATAGCTGATCAGGTTCACCAGCTGGCAACCCGGAAATAAATCAAAAGTATCAGCAGCAAAAAAATGGGATCAAAGTAACTGCTTCAATCAAACCCAAAACAAGAAAATCCAATATTCTTGTTCCATTTGTTGACTATTGATTAGTCATGAGACACTTATATTTTAATGGTAAAGTTGCACATTTCTTTGAACCACAACTTGTTCCATCAAAACTCTGACTGGTCGAGGTTTGGACTCCACAGACTTTAAAGGTGCCTCTGTGGTTTCAGGCATCAAGATGTCAGCAGCAGATGTTTCAAGTCCTGTAAGTTGTGAAGTAGATACTCCGAGGATAGGACTTGGTTTTCAAGCCAAAGATGTTCAATCGGATTGAGATCTTGGGGGCCGAGTCGACACCTTGAACTCTTGTTTCTCAAATTATTCCCGAGGAAAGTTCACAGTGTGACAGGGAGCTTTATTCTGTTGAAAGAGGGAATACTGATGCCATGAAGGTGGTCTGCAGCAATGTGTAGGTGTCAAATAACATCCACATGGATGCAGGACTCGAGGTTTCCCAGTGGAACATCATCCAGAGCATCTCACTGCTTCTGCCAGCTCGTCTTCTTCCCGTCCTGCTGCCATCTCTTCCCATGTAAACAACACATCTGGTCATCCATGTGATAAAAAAAGAAAATCAGCAGACTGGGCCACCTTTTTCCACTGCTCCACGGTCCAGTTCTGAGCTCACATGTCCATTGGAGGAAATTCCAGCAAGCTGATGGATCTGTGGTACATATCGGTGGGCCTTCACTCCCTCAGAGCATCAATGAGTCTTGGGTGTTCATGACCCTGCCTGTGGTTCACCAGTCGTCCTTCCTTGAACCACTTTTGGGAACCACTGCTCACTGGGAACACCCAACAGAGATGCCATTCTGGAGATGCTTTGACACATTTCTCAGTTTGTCAGATTCTCAGGGATCCCATTTTTTTCATTTCCAAAACATCAACTTCAAGAACTTATTGTTCACCCGCTGCTCATACATCTCCCTGGCAGGAGCCGTTGAAAAACCATAATCAATGTTATTTACTTCACCTGTCAGTGGTTTTAATGTGGCTGTTTGGCATATTTCCTGAAGAATGCAATAAAAAGGGGTTAACAAGGCCTGTTTTTGATCTGTTGCCTGTTTGTGGTTTAAGCAGACGTTGTTGATTCCAATGTATAGTCTCTGCTTATTTGCGATCTTTGAATATTTCTTTCTTTCTCGTCTGCTGTTGAGTTTTTCGGGGTGAAATACTGCGTTTACAAGATGGAAAGACTGAGATTAGTTCTATCAGATCACACGCAGATGCAGAAACGGCTGAAAACAGCCGTGTCGACAATCTGCTAATTCTCCCATTGTTGCATCAAATGACTTTAATGATTTGTGCGATGGAAATGATGTTTTACAATAGCTGAGTACTCTTGTGTGGCGCTGATAATGGCCTAATTCTTGTTAGATCAAATCTTGCAACTCAAATAGGATCAAATGAAATAGAACATAAAGGAATTTCGTGGTGAGCCGCTCTGCAGAGTTGGAGCCGTTGTGGTTGGAAAATGAACTGACTTGAGGCCAATACCTTGTCCTAATGTGACCTAAAGTAAAATGACACACAACAAAAAGAGACGCCTTGTTTTTCTTTCTGACCAGACCACCGAGCAAACAGCTTTTCTCCATGGCACCGGATCAAAAGAAGCATATCAGCCACACAAATAGTTCTGATTGCACAACGGCAAAAAAAAAAATAAAAAAAGAGAAGAAGAAGTTGGAATGGAAGTCCTGGAAATGTGGAAGTAAATGTTGGCAGCATGACAAGTCAATCAGCATGTGAAGTGATGCTTTGTGTTTTGCTGCATGCTGGTACTGAGAACGCTGAGGTGATTATTTTCAAATTAAAAACACTTCATTTAAAATTCATTTGGCATGTTGTTGTTGCATGCAGGAAAACAGTAAAATGCAAGGAGGAAAAAGCCAGTGTAATACAGTAAAAACAACATCTGACACAATGTTTGCAGCAGCTATTTACATTGTGTGCAAGTGCAATTAAGTTCGAATTCCTCTGAGCTATTTGTTCACTCCATGAGAGGAGCAAAGGATCTGGTGTTGGATCACCGCATATTCACCTCAAATGGCTTTGTGTTTTTGCAGAGAAACAAACATTTGGCTTGACGGAAGGTTTTAGCTAAACTTACCTAATGACATGGAGAGGCTTAGCTTAACTCTTACATAGCTTCTGTCTGTGAAAACTACAAAAATCTGGAAAAATGACTGTGGATATTGGAAGTTCTGAATGTTTAAGCAAAGTTTAGTTTGGTATTTCCACAAATTATTGATTCATTTTCATCTCGTGATACAGAAACATGTGATGTGGATTATCTATTGGAAGATTATAAAAGCAGGACTTTTATTTCACTTGTGGTATGGCGGTAATAGAAGCTATAATGTTAAAAAAAGGGAAAAAAGTGAATGCTATGCCATGCTTAATCTAGTTTGACCTCCTGGATTATGCGTTTTCCAGCTACTAGCAGGCTAGAAAATCGTGATACTCTGCCAGTAATCCTTGTCTAGTGTTCCAAGGCTAATCATTAGCATCCGTCAGCTAGACACTATCCCGAGGCTACAAAAATAGCTCAACTACTCATTACTACAAAGTATTGATTAGAAACTAGCAAGACAAGGCTAGGCCCTAGTATCCATTGGCTAAAAACTAGCATCCGTATGCTAATTACTAATATCCATAATGTAACTTAAAGAATCACTGGGTTGCAAAGTACAATTTCTAAGCTAGACACTGGTATCCCAAGGCTACAAACTAGTATTTTTTGGCTAGTCACTAGTATCCCTAAGCTAGCGACTAGTATTTATATAAAAATAGTATTAATATGCTAGTGTCCCTTGGCTGGAAATGAGCAATCCTACGCTTGTCAACATCATCCCTGGATTAGCTACTAGCATTGCTAGGCTAGTCACTAGTACCCTTAAGGTAACTACTACCATTACTAATCTAGTCACTATTATCCTTAGGCTAGCTACTTGCAGTCCTATGCTAGTCACTAGTATCCTTAGGCTAGCTACTTGCAGTCCAGTGCTAGTCACTAGTATCCTTAGGGAAAGTGGCATTCCTTGGCTAGTCAATAGCATCCCAAGGCTAGCGACGACTATTCCTTTGCTTCTCACTACTTGTCACTAGTATTCCTAGCACAATGTCCAGAATTACCAGGCTAGCAAATACCATTCTTAGCCAATTCCTAGCATCCCTGGGATAGCTACTAGCATTTCACTGCTAGTAGCTTTCCTAGCATCCCTGAGATAGCTACTAGCATTTCACTGCTAGTCACTTGTATCCCTAACTTGGAAACTAGCATCATTAGAGTGGAAGCTACCAATTCCAGGATAGTGACTAGCATCCTTGTAAGCTAGTGACAACCATTCCTCAGTTAGGAACTGGTGTCCCTAAACTAGAAAGTAGCATAATTTCACTACCATCTACTATTCCATGGCTAGCTACTAATATTTCTTGGCTTGTCCCCGAAATCCCTGGGCAACAAGCTAGCATTACTAATCAAGTATCTCCAAGCTAAAAATTAGCATTTCAAAGCCAGTCACTAAGCAGCCCTACACCGGCTACTAGTAGTCCTCGGATATTCACTGATATGGCAAGATTAGGAACTAGCATTTTGAGGCTAGACAATAGCATTCTAGCATTGACTACCATTCCTCGGCTAGTCATTTGTATACCTTATCAAAAAAAAAATTGTATTTATAGTCATTTATAGTCACTAGTATCCCCAGACTGGTCATTTGCATTTAGCCACACACTGTTTATAATCACCTCAGTGTGATATCACAACTGCATGAGGTGTAGTAAAGTAAATCGATACATAGTTAGAAAGGATCCACATTTCACTTTAACACCATGAAATTAAAACAATACACAATAATTTACATTAAAATGTGTCCAAAGGGTCCTTTTCCTTGTGTGTTTTAAATATTTCTTTTTATATATTTACCCATAAGCAGGTAAACAGCAATGTCCTGTATCAGGCTTCACAACCAGACTTTGAATAAATGAGACAGTAGAACTCTCAGTAGTCTTATTTTTGGTAAACCGCTGCACCACATGCAGCAAGCTACACAAACGCGGTGCTTTAATGGAAGTATTTTATGTTTTACTTCATAGGAATAAAGACTTCATAGACGAGGGACTCTCTGTGTTTTTTTTTTTTTCAAAAGTAGGCATGAAAGTAAGACCCAAGTTGTAATAAACTGGCATTAGCCTTTAATGTCGCTGTATTCATGTCATAATTACCACATATCTGGGTGGCTGAGGTGGCCATTCTCCCACCTTTCCTCTCCTTATGGAGTTGCTGAGCACACACAGCGGGCTGTTTGTTCCCATATCACAGAAGGATGCCGTTAAAGCGCATCTGTCATTGTGCGTAAAAGCAGGTAATGTTCCCGTCTTTATGGAGGGAAGTCAACACATTTTTGTGCTTGAACAACAGTTACAAGGCGTGTGACTATAAAAGTAATTGTATCCTGGTTGGAGTGCAGGTAGGAAAATCCCCAGAATGGCACCAAAAGCAATGAATCAACTATAAATAACTCAAATGAATACATCTTTAGTGTTATTGGCGTGTGAATGGTGAGATGGAAGCACTTTATTCCACTGATGGCGGCATTATAAATAAGCACTCATACGATATGTGAATACATTCCAGTCAGACCTGAAGTGCAGCACACAACTTGACGTTGCCTCTCATCACCTCTAAAAGCACCAGCCGCCATTCAAACACGGCCAAATAGTTTTATAGACGCTCGCAGAGAGGGATCTCCCGGCGGCCGGCTGCTCTGCAGAGCCGCTGTAGTGTATCTGATGGGATAATCTGCACGTTGTGCTACGGCCCATGTGAGGAGGGGATTACATATTTATTCGGGGAGTTTTCATCCAGCCTTTGCCATCTGTCACCAGCAGTGTGGTCGTGGGACATTAACAAGAGCTTTATAGTGGATTGATAGGATGAGGGTGGGTGTGACAGAGATTGTGCACGAGCGAGAGAAAAGGGAAGTGGGGAACGGGATGGAAGTCTGCTTGAGAAACAACCCAGAATCCAGCTGTAAACCTTTAGAGCGTAAAGCCACCTGCACTTTCACAAGCACCAAAAATCCCCCTCGACATCTGCTGCGGAGTTAAATTTAGTAAAAAGTTAGGCAAAGTCCAGCAGAGTTGGGACTTTTCCCATGCTCTGTGATGGGAAGGGGAGGTCTCTTCATAGATCCTCTTTTTAGTCCCAGGGTGATTAACAACCAAGTCAGCACTAAAGTCATAATCCACGTCCCTGTCGCGGACATTACAGCTGCAGCTTGACGGGTGCTCTGGTGCACTTGGATGCCCTGCCAACCTGCAGACGAGGTGGAAGCACTCAACAAGTGAAATCATATGTGGCACCAGAAGGAAGGCTCTTCATCACTGGAAAAAACACTGAAATATTTTCAAGTGATTGTCTACTTTTATTAACTTTTATAGACTGTTATTTACAAGGTCCTCCGTCCTATGTGTGAAATTAAAAAATTTATGACCCAATAAAGTTCTTTTTCCCTGAACCGATCCAGTCATTCAACATTTAGTATTTACCGACACCGAGTCCCAGGCTGACACAGTTTTCGTAGATGATACATGCTTTTAATACATTCAAGCCATTGAAATCAATCCCGTGAAAATACTTGGCAGCTCTGCAGTGCATGATTT
>NW_007577872.1:496269-504865 GCF_000690725.1 Stegastes partitus | reverse complement strand
TTCCAGATACAGGACTCTCTTTATTCTCCAATCACTGAGACCCATTCACTGCACTCAGATGATTTATTTCACTAACTGTGTGACTTCTAGCACCAAGCTGCTGCACCTGAGTTGAATTAGATGAGTCACTTTTCAAGCGGCAAATACTTATTTTACATTTTGATTAATTGACCCGTAGGAATCCTTGCAGATGCTGTTTTTGTAAGTTATTGTTCAAGAAGCCAAATTAATTTGACCACAAACCAATGTTGAAACCCACAGGGGTGGTGAATACTTTTATGGGCGCTGTATAAATCATATTTTAAAAGTGGAACAGTGCAGCACATCGAACTCTCTGCTCCTCATGACTCCATGATTCTTCTGTACCCTGAAGCTCCCAGATCTCAGCTGAATCCTGTGACTCCTCTTTCCCTCCAGTTCTTTAGAGAGAAGCATGAGACATCTTCATGTGTTGTTGTTTTTTTTTGTGTGTCTTTTGCTCGAAAGAAAGTGATTCTCAGGTCTGAGCAGTAGGAACAAGAGGAAAACATGCCCTAAAAAAAAAAAAGAAGACTACCTCAATCTGCTCTGTTCTGGTCCCAAATGAGAGGAGGAACAGATTAGCCCCAGGTAATATCTCGGCGGCCTCTCCTGTGTCTAATTAAAAGGCTATCGTTTTAGTGAGCACATATCAAGCGGTGATTGAGGTGATTTTCATTCGAAGCTGCGCCAGCTCTATGGGACGGTCACAACACTTTCAAGAACTCCGTTTTCTTTTGATCTCCTTTCAGTCGAGCAGAGCTCCTCGAGGATCAAACGCAGCGTTAAAACCTGGAGAGAGGCGACGAACACAGGTTGTAAATGTGATAAATGAGTGGAATGATAAAGTCGGAGCCACATAAACGGATAAAAGAAAGCTCTGGTAATCTGTCTCCGTGTCTGGAAGTGTCTTTTTTTTTGCCAAACGTGACATGAGCCAGTGTGTCAAGACGGATATAGTGTGCTGATTCACAGAGGGTTCGGTTTGGAAACCACTAAACCAGCAGGGCCGCTGATTGATGGCGCCGAAAATCCATGCAAACGGATTCATATGTTTCCTCATGCAGCAGCTGTCCCGTATTAATCTAATGTAATGAACAATAAACACCCCATCATGATGGGAATTGCAATTTAAAAGTCTCAGTGATCTGTTCTGGGACGAATTACAACCACATGTAGTCCTGCCTGTAGGAGAGCGGAGAGCTACAGGAAACAATGACTTTGCTCATAAAATCTCAGCTTTTTCTTCTTTGGACACATGTTTTCGGCTATAGAAGCGGCATGAATTGTTGCGCCAGACGAAAATGTCCCAACAAGTCTTTGCCGTTAGCTTAGCTTCACGTAGCAAACAGACTGAAAACAGCTCCGTTCAGCAGCTACAAAATCCACTTACCAGCACCTCACTAAGGCCATCTAATTACCATTGTCATATCTCGTTTGTTTAATCCGTACGATGCAATAGTCTGGCACGTAGAGCCCAAAGCGAAACCACAATGTGTTGTTTTTGCTCGTTAGCTTTTGTTTGGACTACACACAACATGTTAACAGACTCCAAATCAGAGTAGGAAAAGGTGATTCACGGCTTCATTTCTTATCCCCTTCAGCATCGGACACATCAGTTCTTCAACCATCTAACATTAGAGAGCATTTGTTGTCCCATAATTGGCAAAGTTTCAGCACCGCGGTGGTCTTTGTGTGAAGTGTCAAGGTGTAAAATGACGTTTTTCTTTTACTATTCGACAGCAACTCAGCTGTTTGCACCTACAGAGAAAGTATAGCAGCGTACGTTCGCCGAGCAACATACTCTGTATTAAATTACCGGCTTCATCGATAATTCAAATCCTTTGATAGCCGCAGCGATGCCCCACTGAAAGCCGTCACTCCTCACCAGCACATTTCGCAGCAGCGTCGTATCGGCCTGAAACAGCCTCTTCCAGATCCTCGGCTCCGGAGACAATAAGGCGTTTCTTTGCAACAACGCAGCCGAAGGCCGAGCGGCTCCGAGAGATATTAAAGCGGAGTGACAGATCTAATTATCACCTCCCCACTTCTCCTGCTCCAACTCTGATGAAAAGTACCACATTACACCAGACATCCCATGCCCTCAAACTAACTTTCACCTTTGCTAATAACTAAAGAGTGTAGTTATCTGGAATACCTGCTGAGGGCATGTCTCAGAATAGACAGAAGGAGATTTGCAATAAGGCAGGATTTATGAAAGGAGGAGACCGTCATTATTCCGACGCTCGCTACACAGGCTGTGCAAATGCCCCCTACCCGCTATCTCTCACCTTTACCCCCTTTTCTTTATTCTCATTTTCTCTTACATAATGATCCAAAGTCACTTTCCACACAAAAAAAAAATTACAGCTCCCTGATGTTTCCCGTTCACTTCCTTCGTCTCGTCCTCTTTCTGACTCCATCTGAGGTTCTGCTCATATTGCAAACGACAGCGTTGTAGGTATCAGTCACCGACACTGTACGACTACTGACTCTACTGCATGTGTCTGACAGATGTGGTTTACTTTTGAGATCAAGTTGTTTTTATTTTTTACATGTAAAATCACTGATTAGTGATTTGACTTCAACTACTTGGAGTCCATTTAGCTGCTAATACTTTTGTATTTGCACCTAAATGCTTCGTTCTACTTGTAGCAGCAGCTTTTGTGGGGTTTTACCTTCTTAATGCTCATATTTTCATCATGTAACTTGATGCAACCAGATGTTATTTAATGGATAAATCAACAACCAGAGATGGACGATAAATACTGAGCTTTCCACATGCTAACAGGCAGATTTTGTGACTTTTGTGATGTTGTGTGCCTCTCTTTCTAGCCCTTGTGCTAAGCTAAGCTAAGCTAAGCTAAGCTAAGCTAACAGGCTACCAGTTAAAACCATATACATATATATATATATATATAAAACCTCTTAGGCCTTTTGAAATTCCCATCTGAAAAGCAAAACCGTGAGCCCAAACTGGACAATCGTGGACTCTGTGGATACTTTCATCAGGTCAAAACTGTAAATCGGTGAGTAAATAACAAATTTGTAACAACAAGCTGTGTCTTCATGTCATTGTCAAGTGAATTTGAAGTGAACTTGTAAAATGTGGCAAAGAATTAAAAAAAAAAAAAAGCAAATCACGCTTGTTTCCATTAACCGCTAGGCCGTAACATATCAGCAGAAGGTGGTGCTATAGGCTACATTAGCTGAGTACATATGCTAATAGAGCTAAGCTAAGCTAACTGGCAGCTGGTGTAAGACTTATTTTTAACTTCTTAAGCCCAAAGCTGATGAAATTTGAAACTTCTACCTAAAAAGCTGTTGTGAAATTTGCCGACTGTCAGCTTAAATTTGGTCAATTTTCTCACCATTTATCACCAATAAACACATCAAGCTTCCAACAGTCCTTCAAATAGTCACGTGTAAAAATTCTATTGTCAAGTGTGCACATAAATATGGATTAACTGCTAACTAAACTAAATTTTGTTTATCAGCCAGAACCTGTAAAAGCAGGAAACTGCCGGCAATACTTAACTCTAGAGTTCGAATGGGATTTAAGGGTTAAAGGCAAAGCAAGCTCTCAATAAATTAGATTGATTTTTCTCTGTTTGCTGCACTTTGTATGAAGGTACATTCAGTAACGAAAATGTTAGCAGCTATTACAAAAGTCTAAGAAAACTCTTTTTGCAGATTTTTAAATGAAATGTAGATTAAAGTGGTTTATTTTGGGCAAATTTTCAAAGAGACTTGATAAAATACGACGATTGTGAGCTGAAATTTATTTAATTTTCAAAACCTTGACATTTTTCCTTTTATTTGTTGATGAAAAATGGCGTCGATTTGGCAATTTTTCTTATTTTTTAACAATAAAACCTTTCAAATCTGGGTTTTGTGGTTGAAAGGGATTTAAGGGTTAAAGGCACAGGTTGATTTATTTATTTTTTTAACTGTAATTTTATCACTTATTGCAAAAGTCCCCACATTTCTCTTCCATCGTGATCCAAAGCTACAAACATATTGCAGCTCCCTGATGCTTCCTGTCACCCTCCCTTCATCTCGTCCCGTCTCTGGACCCGTCTGAGGTTTCTGAAAGCCTGCGATGGGGCTCCAGAGGATAAACTGAATGGGAGTTTTTGTTTCCGCACACGTGCCGAGCAGCACTCTCAGACAATGCCGGCTGCAGGAGACCCTCTCCGCTGACCTCCCCACCACTCGGCATCTGCTGCCAGATTTCCTTTCACTCCCGTACAAATCACTGAGAAAGGCCCCGCTCGGCTGCCCGGTTCGCGTGTTCGTCTTTGTTCCTCCGTGAGGCTCGTGTTCGCCGACGCCGTGCCTCATCGGACTAATGGGCCGTGAGCGCGCGCGTGTTCCTACATATGCATCCCCGTAAGACGCGCTGTAATTCGTCTCGAGCAGCTCGGTTGTCGTGGAAACCTCGGTGAGGTCTGGTCTCCAGCTGCTGTCGGAGAGCGAAGCATGCTGGGACATGTGGTGACGGAGGGGAGGAGGTGGGGGGGGTCGGTTGGTTGGTTAATCATCAGCCACCATGTCGGATCTGCAGCCACATGATGTCTGACGGCTGCCAGTTCTGAAACCATGAACACTCGCTTTTCTGCAGGGAGTGAAAATGGTGTTTTCTAATCTTTAGTCATGATTTTAGTGAGTTTCAAGCGAAGATGAACGACTGTGGGTGTGAGAAAACCACACGCCAAGAAAAATAAACAGTGATTTTTATTGTTTATTGTGTGCGTTCCTTAAAAAAATCCTAATATGAAAAAGCACGAACGTACACAAATAAAAACGGATTAACTGCCAAAATTTGAGTCACTAAATATAACTTCGAATCAAACTAAATCAAATGTGCTGAGAGCATCCTTTGCCTTTAACCTTTAAATGTTTGAAAGGTATGTTTTCTTCAGAATCAAACCATTTACCAAGTTCTCAACAGTCCTTGAAATAATCATGTTTAACGTTTAATCAAACAAATTCAGGCTTACGATCCAATCAGTCATATTTATTATTATTTAATTTAAAAAGTGTCTCTTTAAAAATTTGCCAAAAATAAACTGTTTATTCGAACCAGATTTTTTGAAAAACAAAAAATTCTGAGCTCCTCAGCACAACCGTGAAGCCTTTAGTGATTCGGCTGCGGCCAACGGTCACGCGGCAAAAATTCTGGCACTTTTTCGGCTGAGCTGCAGGAAGTGTTTTCACAGACCAGAGAGGAGTCAGGTCTGGAAAGAAATCAAAAATCTAAGTAGAAAAACACCTTGATTTATTTGTTATATTGGTCTGCCTGCATTTTTTTTTCTTTTTTTTGCCTGATTAGTTTTATCCCACATTGTATTTTAATATCAAGTTTATTCAGTATCTAAATAAAGTTCTAATCATTACTGTTGTTATCATTCGGTGAGGGTGACAACATCTGTTGCATGACTCAAAGTGTTTTCAGATCCTGTGGACGCTCAGTACAGCAGAGACGGAGGAAATGGCAAGAAATGCCACGAGTCCTCAAACCGACACAACAAAATGTGAGACATTTCTGATCCGATCAACACAAAACAGCTTGACTTCCTGAAATATGACAAACAACAGCGGCTTCCTGATCTCCCCTGTGAGGGCTTCGGTTGGTTAAACTGACTAAAACTAGCAGATAAAGTTAGAGAGAGACTGTGGCTATGGTTGGAAGAGGTTCAGGTTTAAAGTAAAGGTCACTGTTGACTGTAGTAGAATCCATGTATTAAAAGTATATGTGCAGCCAGACATGAATATACTGTGATCCATCCTCCAAAATTACCCACATGTGACACACAGCTGTCACAAAGAGACACTAAATGACAGAAAATGTAGAAAAACAAGAAACAAAACGACAACCACTGAGACAAAACTACAAAAAATTTGACAAGACAACAAAACTGAGGCACAAAATGACAAAAATAAGACACAAAATGAAACAAATGAGACACAAAAAGACAAAAAAACAGCACAATTAATTTTTAAAAAAACGAGACAAAACAAAAAAACAAGACACAAATTGACAAGGAACGAGTCACAGAACAACAAAAAACGAGACAAATCGACAAAAAATGAGACGCAAAACTACAGAAACAAGCATAAAATAAGACAGAACGTCAAAAATGAGACACAAGTGAGATAAAAGACATGAACGAGACACAAAACAACACAAACTGTTGGAAACAACAGAACCGAGCCGAGGCTGTGAGCTCTGACACCAGCTGAACCACATTATGTGCGTTGCGTCATGCGGCTCCATGCAGCGTCTCGGAGATGCAGCCCGGTCACGCTGCAGGCGGCTGCAGGTCAGAGGAGGCTCTTCTAGTTCAGAGGTTATGAACGGCGGTGGCGTCTTTAAAACAGGAACCCTGAGCCGCTGTACAGAGGAAGGATGTTCCTGCGAAGCATTCAGCACCAGGAAGCGCACTTTTCTCCAGGCCTTTCCTCTGCCGTGGAACCGCCACGGCACTGACGCTTCTTCCCGAAAGCCGCCTGGCCCGTTTCCAGATACACCTCGGAGCGATGAAGTCATCCTCCGGGAGAAGCTCAGGACTCGTCACTTTTATTGCTCGTTTTGTTGGATGTCAGCGAGTCAGAGGCCAGACATCACCTCTAACTCGCAGCAGGTTTACCGTCCCGCTAATGTGAGCGATCAGTGCAGTCGGGAGGCTCGTTCGCTTCAGGAAAGCGTCTTTAAAAGTTCCTCCGGCTTCTTTAAAATCCAGATTTTTACGATTGTCTGCAGAGGTGATACATGAAACCCGGTGCGGTCTGAAATGTGCTCGCCATGTGTGCGTCCTCGGCGTCTCGTTGAGCCGGCCGAACCTTGAGGTTGTGGTCCTGATTTCGTTTGGATCAACATCCAGGCGAGCTGCACTATTTGTTATGGTTACATGGTGGTAATCATTAAAGATGATGGAGACGTGTAAATATTATTACCTGCACCATGCTGGGGCTAATCTTTCAACATAAACAAGCATCATGCAGACGGTTGTTTTTACTCTCATCGAGCCTCGCTGCCCCAAAGGATGATGTTTCTAAACGCCCTTCAACAGCCACAGTTGTCTGTTTCTCCTGATAAAACTCAAAAACAACATTACATTCTCCTACACCAGCGACGCCTCATCTCTAAACAAACACTGCAAATTTGAAGTAGCTGAAAATGACACGAAATGCAGCTTCTACTGAGTTTACTGTAACCGACGTTCGTCTGACTCGACAGCATTTACCTGGTAGATGTGGCAACTTTTGAGATCACGTTTTGTACATTTTGTGGTGTATAGCAATTAATTTTACTTCATTTAACCCTTTCAACGCGACTTTGGCTTGAATTACCAGGGATATATGCCAGGGTCCTCGCCAGGATTCCTTTACAGCCCACCGGGGGAAGGGTCATCGTCATCGTCATCGTCATCGTCGTCGGGGGGTCTTAGCAAATGCTGCTAATGGTTAGCAGTGAATACGCTAGCGAATAGCAGTGTTAGCAGCGAATACTGAAACTCCATTGGGGCTTGTTGTGAAATATTTTCCCGCTACGTACCCTCGAAAACAACGTATCGGCCCAATTTGCAGCATCATTTTCTTCAGGCAGCAGAGAAACGGGCGAGAACCTTGTATGCAATTATTAATATTATTATTGTTACTATTTGGATCATTTATTTCATAACTGAATCTCTTGCTCCCATACGGGGATTCCCACTGATAGACAATCAGAATGAATGTAACAGAAAGTCACCGTATACCGGAGCCCTGTACCGGGCTGCAGGGTAGACGGGGTGAAAGAGAAATGAGTCAGTGACAAAAGGTGCACCGCCATATAAATGTCATGAAAATTTCAAGTAAACTTGTGAATTGTGGCAAAGAATAAAAATAAATAAATAAACAAAAAGTTAGTCTTGTTTAGCAACGACTGAAAAACCTCAAAGAGGAGGAAGAAACAAACAAAAGAGAAAAATGTGCAAAAGAGGCAAAATCGTATTTATTCTTACACGTCAGCTGCTTTTTCACGACAAACTCAATAACAGAAGCTGCTGATCAGTCGTGTTTATGCGAAAAACTGTTTATAGAAAAAATAATAAGGAAAAACACCCACAGTGAGCGTAAGGACCATTTATCGACTTTTGGCATTTCTGTTCCATTTGTTTCTGGTAATAATTTTCCAAAATGCATGTAAGTTTGTTACAGCGATGACAGATAATAACTAGTAAAGCTGCAGAAAAAGTACAAATTCACAACATGTTTGGTTGTTTAAAAACAAACAAAAAAACACGCAAAAAAAGAGCTTTATTGAAGTTTGTTGGTTTCAATGATTTTTTTTTTTAAACTGACAATTAGTAAATATTTACATGTTAATTTAAAAGAAAAGAAAAAAACAGGCCAAAACTGTAAATAATGTCCACATCAAAAATCTGCACTTTGTCAAAATAAATAAATAAAATTCTGTTACATTGTGCGGCCATAAGATTACAGTTTTAGTAAATGCAAATGTAAAAAGTCCGCTTAAAAAAAGTATTATCTGCTTTTAAAAAATGATTTAAAATTAAGGATTTAAAAATGT
>NW_007577872.1:420240-495979 GCF_000690725.1 Stegastes partitus | reverse complement strand
ATTCAGCTATTACAGTGTATGACTGTAAAATTACATTTTTCTGCATGTAAATCAGTTAAAAGTGTTAATATTGTACAGATAGTTGCTGCTATTTTCAGTTTTTACAGTTTCTGAACATTACAGTAGTAAAGCTTCTGCACATTTTATTTATCTATTTGTTTGTTTGTTTTTACATTTTTCTAAAGCCTGGGGGGTAAAATCAACCAATTTTGCATGTTATATTGTGTTTATTGCCCTAAAAGCAGCCCCGCGGTGGAAGCGTCTCCACACGGAGCGCGTTTCTTTCCTGCGTGGGGAGGCTCCTTCATGTTTGATGCCCTCCGTGGCTCGCGGCCCATAAATAGCAGCTGTAGCGGCGGTGACAGCGTGAACAGTCTCCTCCTCCTCCTCCGTGGAGCCTCGCCGAGTGAGTGAACGAGTGAACGGACTGAGTGACTGACTGACGGACCGACGGACGGACGGACGCTCGGTGAATGAGGGGGCGGGGTGGCGGCGGCGATGTGCGTCTGTGCGCTCCGGGAGGAGGAGGTGAGCGTTTCCAGCGTCTCTGCATCTATTCGGCGGACGCTACCTTCGGATGCAGCCATGTCACGAGCACCGGGAGCATCAGAGTAAGCGGCGGACACGGTAACGGACGGAGACGGAGCGCAGCGATGGGCGGACAGATAACGAGAAATGCCTTTTACGGTAAGGAGCGGCTCTTTTTCTCGCTGCCTTTGGCCGCGCGTTATTGTTCATTCATGGCGTGTGCGTGCGCCCCCCGTGCAGGCTCCAGGTACCGAGCCCGTTCCCCGGTCGCTCCTACGTCACTCCGGTGATTAGAATAAAGGTCGCCGCGTCTCCCGGTGCCCGCTCACACCTCCTCCTCTTCCTCCCGGTCGGACTTTTACGCGGCTCGGGATGGAAAGTTTTGGGTTTCCCCCCCAACGCGCCGCCGCGGCTCCCCCTCGTGATTAAACCCGCAGCTGCTGCAGCGGATCCATACTCATTGATTATCGATCGGCTCGTCCTGATTTGCTGATGGCAGCTCGGATGGAAAGCACAGCTGAGCAGCTCCCAGAGGCCTCTGAACAAGCAGCACAAGTGGCTTCTGTGGAGGCTCAGAGGCTGAACTGTGCTCCAGCTCCAGGCCTGACATCAACACTGCTCTGAGAGTCTCAACAATGAACAAGGAAGTAGAACATCTCCCAGAACCGAAACCCCATCAGAGAGAAGCACAGTGTGACTCTGAACACACGTTTATTATTAGCTTAAATGTATATGTACACAGCAGGGTGACAGATTAAAGGAAAGCCTGTGTTGTGCTGCTACAGTGGAGGGTCACCACCAATCAATATAAGACACTGTGACTGATCACCTCCAGTGTAGCTCCGGGCAACCAGGCCCCCAATATTTATCACAATGAAGTGCTTCATTTCACTCATATCGACAGCTGCTAATGATATTTAACGACCTAGTTTTGATTAAAACCAGCAGAGAAAGGTTTCATTTGACTTTCATGACTACATTTTAAGGAATCATCTCTTCATACAGAGTAAACAAAGGTTAAAGGTTGAGTAGATTTTGCATAATTTCTCAATTTACTCACTGATAACCATGAGTAGAATGATTTAGCGTTCAGATTGGAGGACAAAGACATTCTGCTCTCGTGGCTCGTAATCATCACAGAAGTCTTTGTCATGGTGCTCCTCGCACGTAAGAGGCTCCACCTGCAGGAACAACCAGGTACTGCAGCTGATCTACAACACATTTGCATTTCTTTCGGTGAATTTTGGACTGAAGCGTCTCCTCCACCGTCAACTAAACGGCCCCCAATGCGGGCTAATCTTTTGGAACAACATTGCTCAGAGTTCCCAAACTTGGAACGTTTAAGCTGTTCTGGTGGCGATCCGACAACTTTCCGTTTCCTTCAGTGTGTCACCCTTGTGTTTGTGTGTGAAGCTGTGGGAGTTAATCTGTGTCCGTGCTCCTGCAGCCTCTCCTGCTTTTGACCACCTGATCGTTCTAATTAAAGCCCCAAGATTAATCCAATTAGTTAAGGAGGGACAGACTAAGACAGCAGGAAGAGCTCCTTTTCTCTGGGATCAAGGTCAAACACCTCACAGAGTTTGTTTTTGCTCACCGTGCGTTCGATGTACAGCCTTAGCTGTCGGCCCAGAGTGTAAATACTAGCATGAATTTATAAAAGTACAGTTTTACAGTTATCAAAAAAGGCAATAATTATGATAAAATCTGGCACATAACTTTGCAAAAACATAATTCTGTTCTGCACAATTGCCGCTGTTCAGTTTTTATATTTGCCGGTAAAATGATCTGTATGTTTACAACAAAAACAACCTGAATTAATTCTCCTTATTCTGGTTTTATTGTGGTAATAATACATCTGATAATACCATAAATGATCCAGTGAGTCTCCACTTGACCCTCCAACAAACAGACTCTCTCTCCGCCTCAACACACGACTGAGTTTAGAGTTTAATTATTAGCCAAAAAAGACTCGACACACCAGCTAAAGATGAATCTGATCGACGTTTCGGGACATTATTATTATTTATTTTCTGTGACTGTTACGAGCAAACCGGGTCTATTTTCTGCCATAAAGAGTCAAACCTTTATTCTTTCCTATAGAGTTCTGACACACAACAGTCCTCATTCAGTCCGAATTCATTCATGACTCAGTTGGTATTGAATATGTAACAGCTGTTTAAAAGAAAAAAACATCT
Source organism: Stegastes partitus (assembly GCF_000690725.1). Classification (NCBI taxonomy): domain Eukaryota; kingdom Metazoa; phylum Chordata; class Actinopteri; family Pomacentridae; genus Stegastes; species Stegastes partitus. Next base: position 493,256 of record NW_007577872.1, on the reverse strand, counting down.
ATATTTAGCGACGTATTTTGCAATCGCGTCACCGCTCGACAAAGAAACCGGTATTTGAACAACTGACAGTGATTCAGAAGTTGTTTGTTAGCCTTAAAAGATTAGATTTTATTACTCAAACTCAGTACTACGCCTGCTTGTCCTTGACTAAAAGCTGTAGTTCTCTAAAACAAACACCGTTTCCTGCAGTTTTAAGTGTGATACTGGTGGTTTGATCGTCAGGTGATACTATCAGAAATTAATGAGTATTTATGACATTTAACTACACAGCAGTTCATTTGTTTTTGAATTAAAATTGACAAAAACTTGACATTTTTAGATTAATATCAATGAGCAATAAGCTGAAAATTGTGGATTCGGACACAAAGCAGCAAAAACAAAACAAAACAAAATCTAAAACTGTATCTGAGACAAACACTGGTGTGTCGTGCTCACTGTTGAGCATTTTCTAAACTTAAAAATATGCAAATTTAGCATTTCGTAACAAAGGTGTTTATCAAATCCGCCCCTAAACATCCACAGCTCATTTTTTTAACCAAAACAAAAAGACTAAAAGCTGTGAAAACACCCAGAGTTTAACAAATACGTGTCCCTATAGATGACAGAAAAATAAAAAAACGACCATCTTGCTGTGTATGAGCTCTTACTACATGGAATCATTGCTGCTGCTGCTGCTGGTTTCCGTCTTCGAAAACAGTTTGTGAGACTTTGTGCTGATTCAGAAACATGCCACTAACGTTCAACATACAGCAGCAGAACACATGCAGGCTGGTTACTGTTGAGGGGATGAATCGCTTTAGCGCGGAGCAGCGTTAGCTTGTCGCTCTGTGAGTTTCTGCACTTTCTTCTTGGACGTGCAGAGCGTGACACGGTTGTGCTTAAGAGGCTGTTTCCCTTCACCCAGGCTGTTTTTTCCTCGTACAGCAGCTCCGTCCTGTCCTGTATTGTGTTTCTGTCAAGCTCATCGGCAGCTCCTGTTTTTCTGTTGTTGTTGTTGATGACGTTCGGAGTCGGTTTGATCGACTAGCTGTTAGCCGTTAGCTCGGAGGCAGCTGCCGGCCACGTTTAGCTTTAGGAGAAGATGGTGAGCTGACGGTGATCGGTTGTTTGTTAGCATTATGGGTGTCTGACTGTATTGGAAAAGGATTATATTATTGAACACGCCAACATTAGAGCTGATCTATCGATTTGTTGGATTGATTGCCAAGACCTACTGCAGAGAGATGTAAACAAAGTGACCTTAAAACTAAACTAACCAACAATTACTTCCACTGTTGATGATTTTCTGGGTTAATTAATCAGTCGTTTGTGTCGATGACGTCCTTTTGTCCACAACTTGCATGCTGTCAGAGAAAAGGAAGCTGCAATCACAGGATCTATTCATTAAAAAAACCCACTAAAACACCTGATTTATTGATTATCAAATAGTTGGTGATTGATTTCCTGGTTGACAGCCGATCAGATAATCGGTGCAGCTCTACTTTTAGATTCTAACAACGATCCGGGCAGTGAGCTCAGATTTAGAGAGGGGTTTTTTTTTTGTCTGTGAATCTCAATGGGAGCAGGAGAGGGTTAAACCGAGTTTAACATTAAAGCACAACTGTTGCCATGGCGACGCACATCCATTGATAGAAAGCATCTGATTTCTTCACCCGCTTCTTTCTGGGAGCGAGAAGCTAAATTTAAAGAAGCAGACGATCATTTTTCAACCTTTCCAACTGTCTTTTTTGTTGTTGTTGTTTTTATTCCTGCAGTTCTTTTGGGGGGTAAAAACAGCGACTAAAGAGAAATCCATGAAGCAGGAAACTGTTCATGTTGTCGCTGCTCACATGCAGGAGGACGGATCACGCTTCCTAAAAACTGCACCTCTGCAGGCTGGCTGTTGTTCTCAGGTGTGAAGCAGCAGAGCACATCCAAACAGTGTTTTTCTCTTTTTCTTTTTTTTTGTTTTTGCAGCGTCGGTTGCATAATTGAGTCTGCCGAGTGTGTGGGAGCTCCACTTGTGTGCTCCCGATTGACTGAAAGTGGGCCAGTGTCTGAGGCTGATTCCAGGCAGCGTCTGGCTCCGCTCGAACTGAACTGGATTCAGATGCAAAGTTAACGCCAGAACGAGACAGACGTCGCGCAAGAAAGTAAAAAAAAAGTTTCGGGTCCCGTTAACCGACGCGCCTCGAAATAACGGCTGCGGTTGGTGTTTTTGTGCGTCTGGGAGCTCGACAGGCGGCTTTAATCAAACAATTAATCAGTTAGGCTGTATTTACGGAGCGCTTTTCAAACAAATGAAACGTATAAAAGAAATATAAATGCAGTAAAACAATATAAAACAACCCCCACCACCAACATTATGTTATAAATAAGTAGACACAGGGCTGGAGGAACTGATTAAATAACACACCGGGTGAGATAAAAATGAAATTGAAAAAAAAATTAAATTCAATAAAAAAAAATAATAAAATAGAAGTGAAACTTTACAAAAACAGAATAAATTTAAAAAGTAATAATGCACTAAAGCTAGACTAAAATATGTGAATAAGAGAATTAATACAGAAATCTGAAAATAAAATTTATTTTTCTTAATTTTATTTATTTAATTAAATTGTACATTTACAAGAATATCTGCTAGATTGTTATTTTTCTACTTAAGGGCAAATCTCTGCATTATAAATAATAATCTGTGTAATATATGTGCAATACATAACTCCTAGAACTAGTATTTATGTATATTTTAGTTTATCTTTCTCCGAATACTCCTTAAATGTTTGCACTATCCCCTTTGGAACACAAACTTCCCCACTGTGGGACTAATAAAGGCTCACATCATCCTATCTTTGGTGTTTGGTTTGCCTCTAACCGGCCTGGACTGTTGCTATGGAGTGACAGAAACACATGTCTCAGGGTCAGGTGGTGTTGTCGTTGGGATGCAACCGTTGCTGCTTCTGACTTCCGGGGCAACAGTCCGTCAACAAAAACCTGCTGCAGAAGCCTCACATTTACACGTGTGTGCAGCCCAAAATGTGCAAAAACCCCTGATCCTGGTCCTGCTGACGGGTCACCTTCAAGGCGGCGCCCACATAATCGCTTCCAGTCGGCGCTGAGCAGCATCTTGCCTGGTTTCATACTCGCTGCATGTCGTTGCGCCTCCCCCGCCAGCCTGCTCCGCTCCGCTGCCAGAGGAGCGTCGCCGCATCGCGCCGCACCGCACCTCGTGATCTGATCATTTATTGATGGCCGTCGTGTAATCGTGGAGGGAAGGCGGCGACGGCGGGGAGACCGCGGCGGGGTGACGTCAGCCGTCTCACCTTCCACCGCCAGCGTGAATTATTGACGGCGAGGCGTCTCTACGGCGGGGCAGGAGATTTATTCTGGGACACACTGAGGAGCTTCACAGTTTTTTACTCACTTGTCTCTGAGTTATGTAACAGTTTGTTAGTCAAAGCAGAAACGGTCTGATCAATATCCTTCATTTACGGTTTGATAAATAACTTGGCAGTGGCTGCTTTTATTTATCTCAGTAGGAGTTCAACACTTTCTCCACATTTTTTTTTTTTTAATAGTTAAAATCTTGAAAAATCCACACGAAGCCGCATTCGTGAGTTTCACTAATATTCATTCTAACTAATTAGCGAAACTACTGCGGTGTTTGTTTTTGCTGCAGTAGTTCATTAGTTCGTTTGTGTTCATAATATCAGCCCCAAGCGTCATGTGACTGCTTTGAATTAGAATCTGCTGCAGTAAAGAAAATCTGGATCCACTGGAATCGTACCGACTCGACTAATCGACTGGCTGCAGGAATAAAATCTGAGAGACTCTACCTGCATGAGCTTAAATGAATCAGAAATAAACATTATAGCTAGAATTTGTAGCATAATAAATAACCTTAATCTTGCTATTTAGTTAGACAGGTACTGTTATGAATCAGCTAGAATATGACAGTTCTGATATGTGCACACAGGAAGGTCAGTCCTGATGTTAGCTCACGGGTTTTAGATGATCGGCCATCTTGGTTAAGTTGCGACACAAACCGCTGTTTGCAAAATGCAGCGACGCCAATGAAATCTTTTGAAAACCAAACAATGCGACGGAAGGACGGGAGACGGAAACCCGATTTCCCAAAAAGTTCTGACTTAAGGAACAGCTGCTTTCTTTGTTTTCTTCTCATGCCAGCAAGAAAAATGGTCGACGAGAAAGAACAATTACAACTTTGCTGATTGGAAACAGTTCCTGAAGATTTCTCTGCACTTTTCTCTTTTTTTTTTTTTTTTTAGAAGTTGCCAAACTGGTTTAGTTTCTGGCTTCTCTACTCTTTTTACTGCAGCAATGTGCCCTATGGCGGCACTTTCTGAACACGCTACGCAGCCTGGTTTATGTGCTCCAGAGCAGTTTTTAGCCCCATAGCGGTTTTCTTTTTTTCTTTTTTTAAAGTTCACTTTAAATTAGTTTGACAACAACACTGAAACAAACACGCCTGATGAGATAGTTTGGAGTCAACTCTGACTAAACATCCGGTAAATGTTTACTAAGTTGAACCTAGCCGTTTGTTAAAGTTGTAAAAACGCGGACGTTGTTCTTTTTGTCGCAAAAATTCATAAAGTAATCCCGGAAAGGTGTTGATGTGGCTTTTTTCTCACACCAGATGGTCAGATTGATCAATCAGTCGACCCTGAAAACCACTGCTGTGGTTAAAATAGGGACAAGAGACGGGACTGAAGCTGCATATTTACCGAAACAACAATCTTTCAACTTTAGCAAAGCCACATCAGCCTGATTATGAAACTATCGCAGCGCATCAGTTAAAAAAAGCAGCCGTCAAACTGAGCTAATCTGGAGCAAACAGTTTCCAGTGTCAGGATGATCTGAAGCGGCTCTAACGTTATGGAAACCCCCCACCCCACGCCTGCACCATTACTCATCCATCACTGCACCAACACATCCATCACGGTGTTGCCTAGCAGCACATGAGGCCCTCTGGTCGCCACCAACACAATGAGCGATGAGTGTGCGGCGCGCTAATGCTACCTGTCCTCAGGTGGAGCGGCGGCTTCGGTTACCATCAGCTCCTCTTAGGTTTCACGCGTTCTGCCCGGATCTGCATCTGTCACACATGTGAGGAACGTAATACTCTGTGAACAAACGCCGGAGCAGTCGGCGAGCCGCGAGCGAACGCCGCCGCCGCAGTAGCAGCAGCCTCCTCGTTTTTTAAGCCTAAACGGTAATGCGCGTGATTAATCGTCGCTATTATCCCGTGATTCATTTCACAGTTGGTGTTGCATCAGGCTGAAATGCCATTTTGTCATGAGTCAGTGGGATTGAATACATCATCCAGACGCTGCTATGTAAACATCATTAAGAAGTTGTTTGTCATTGCCCTGCAGACTTGTTGGTGGAGTTGTAAATGACACTGTCAGCGGAGCTGCGCAGAGAAAAATCTAATAAAGAGCAACTGCAGGAACATTTTGCAATGTTATTTTTTTTTTAAAGAAAAATGCAATCCGTACTCTTATTGTTTCTGAGTTGGGGATGTTTTGCAGTTTCTCCAAAATTTGCATCAAACCTCTGAACTCCAAGCAGTTACTGGAGGTGTTTGTGCTGCCGTCACGTTTTCACTCACTGTAAACTCATTTTTCACTGCAGTATAAAGTCCTGCAGCTCGATGGAGACGAGAAGGAGGGACGACTCAGGATCGTCAAAAACAAAAAACATTAACAAGTTTAATTTCTTTGATTACTTGTTTGGCAAAAATAGAAAATAGCCAGAATCAGCACGTACAGCTCTTTTATTTATTCATTTTTTTAAGCGTCCACAAGTGGTGCCAACATGTTTACAGCCTGGTTTTACTCAAACACTGAATCTATCTTCCAACAACTTCTTTTTCACTGTTTTTGAGCCGTGCCGCATTTATTTTATTGATCCGGTGTGTTTTATTTTCCTCCCAGTCTCAGCTGCAACAAGGAGCAGAGAATTATTTTGTTTTGCAGAATGCAGTCGCTGCAAACACTTTATTTTTGGCAAAACTTTTAATGAGACGTGTAGAATAAAGTGATTTTAATGAATCATCACAAATTTACGCTTTTGCTATTTTGCTTGACAGAACCATCATCATTTATGGACTTTAGCAAAGTAGTTTCTTTCTGTTTTTACCATTTCCTGCTCTGATAAATGGTGTAATTTTGGTGATTTTAAAAGATAACCTGAAATATGAAACTTGAAACCTTGTGATTGGATTCATTTCATAAACACCAGTTGGTATATTTTCAGCGTTTGGTGTGAAAGTAATCCAAAAGTCATCCAAAAGTAGAATAATTAGATTAATCGTTTTCAGAGTTCAATGGATTAAATCAATGATTTAAAAAAAAAAAAGCACACTATTGGTGATTTTTATAAAAAACTAAACATGGTATTCGAACTCAGAAGTGGGTGTCAAAGGGTTGAAAGAAACCAAAATCTAAAGCATTAAACATTTCTCAGTCTGATTTTCATGAGGACTAAACATTCTGGACGAGCCTTTCAGCCCTTTGGCTTTGTCTATTTGGTCTTTTGTGGAGAAACTCTCATAATTAGCATGTTTTTAAGAGAAAAGCTGCCTTTAAATCCCACCAGGTTTGGTGGTTGAGAGGGTTAAAAAGAAAGAACAAAAAAAAAATGTTATTCAAAAGTCATCTGAAAGCATTCAAATCAGATTATTATTATTTTTTCTTTTTTTACAGTTCAATGATTGATTACAAAAGAAAAACGTAAAAGTTGGGTGATTCTTTTCAAATTCAAAATTTGCCTTTCAGACCCACCAGTGGATGTAAAATGTGGATGATCTGAACCTGATTCTCATTTAGACTATATGTTTGGTCAACCAGACCTTCTCGATGAGCCTCTTGGCCCCTTTAGCTTCGTATAGTCGGTCTTTTGTGAAAAACTGTGTCAAATCCAGCTGTTTGGGGTTCAGAGGGTTGAAGCTAAACTCTGTGTTTTTACTCCAATAGCTGCACAAAGTATAAAAACGTGTTATTTAACGTCACACCCTGCACTCTTCTGCTTCCTCCCGTGTTCCCAAACGGCTCGTGACTGGTGGCGTTCGTGTTTTCTCTTGCGTCTCCAAGGATGAGCGCTAAGCCGGGCTTTGCATAGCAACAAGTGCAGGGAGTGGGCTGGCATGTGGGCTACCTGCACCTCACAGGCAGCGATGGGCCGAATGCAACAGACTCATCACGTTTCCACGCTGCTAAAGTTAGAAACAATGGAGGGGATGTGGGTCAAGGGTGTCTGCGAGGTTTGTTTTATTGTTCCTCGGGAGACGTATTGGTCCAACACGCTGCACCCATACGGACCAGCGCGACCTCCGTATCTGTTCAGCTCTTACAGTTGGAACGAGGAAGTGATTTTTGCCAACGCTGAGCAAATATTTGAGTCGGTTTTTTTTTTCTCCTCGCGCCTGTAAAATCCTATTTGCACGGTAAACCACTTAGCCGATGTTTGGTGAGCGACGACCACACGAGATTAAAGAAAAAAACAACACTGCCATCGCCGGCCAAATGAAATGGTGAGTGATTACCTCCATGCAGAGATGCTCACTGGGCTATGACAGGTATTAGCTGCACACAAGCCTGCATACGGCGATGAGGGATTGGGGCTGTGCGTTGTTATTAGTGGGATAAAGACCTCTACGCTCCGGGGCAGGCGAATACAAGCGTCCCCCCCTCCTCTGTTTGTTCATAATAAGACATCCTTGACCTTTGGCTGAATGGCTCCTGCGAGGCTGTTAAACTGTCTCTCCCCAGATAACACAAGCATAAAGCTGTGTGCACAAGCAAAGGGCTTGTAAGAGGCGGCTCATCGAGGGGTCGCATCTGAAGACATGAAGCGTACTTCAGGATCGGCGTTGCCGAGGTAATTGGAGGGCCGAGACGAGCTCCGGGCTGTTTGGTCTGTCTGATAGCTTCAAACTACAACAAGCGTGGAATCTTAAACAAGATCTGCTAAGTGGGCAAATTGTTTTACCACCCCGAAGACAATTTTTTTTGCTCAAATTTCTACAAAGTCAAACTAATATTTTGCTGTCAGATACTCCAAGGCCGTGTTCAGACAGACGACCGGCCCGAGGCGAAGCAGCACCAGAGCAGGATAGACTGATACTCAGCTCTAATATTCAGCACTTTTCCAACCATCAGTACTGATTTGTTTACTAATGAATTTAAAAATGCCTAACTTTGGCTTAGTGCAGCCTCCTCTCTGTCTGTCGTCACTCTGTTTTTGAAGCAATGTCCCGCCCACAGCTTCGTCTGATTGGCTACCAATCAACACTGAAGGATTGACGCTAAAAAGTCTGAAGTCGAAGCAGTTTCTGTCACGTTTTTACTCACTGTGGCTCATTTTTAGCTGCAACATAAAGTCCAGCACCTCTGTGGAAACAGAACAACAATGTAGGAGGACGAAAAACTCAAAAACACCTTCTGTGCAGTGTGATAAAGTTATGAAGCCAAAAAAGTCGAATTTCTCAGATCACTCGTTTTACAGAAATTGAAAAGGCCTGGAATTACAACGTGCAATGTTTTCCAAATGCTCACAGCTGTTTAAAAAAAAGCAATGGCTTCACAGACTATAAATGTTTGACCACATTTTTACTTTGCGTCTACACTTGTCTCATCTCTACACAGCCTGCAGTTCAGCCGAGTCTTTAGTCGCACTTTAGTCACTTGTAGCTCTTCAGTTGCACCGAGAAGTGCAGAATATTGTGTTTGTTTTACAGAATCTGGTTACTGCAAATGATTTATTTTCGATTTTTGAATGAGACGTGTAGAATACAGTCATTTTGGTGAATCATCACAGTTTGAAACATTTTTTTTTGTTATTTAGACTGACATGATATATTCATGGACCAGCAGAAAGTTGAAAATTTGTTAATTTGTTGTTGTTTTTTTGTTTGTTTTGTTTTTTTGTTTGGTTTAACAGTTTCTGGTTTCTAAACAAGACATACAGGCTAGGTTTGTTTTTGTTTTTTTAACTATAAAATATCACAGTTTCAAACTAAACACAGTTGCGTTAAAGACGGTCAGAAAACTGAAAATCCTGAGATTTGGTGGGTTTTGGGTTTCAAAACAAAAAAAGTTAAACACTAATGAAATTTAGTTTTTGACTTTACGTTAATCTGAACGTTGACAACACAATTTTTATTATTCCTCCAAAGCTTCATCATTTCTAATACTCGGGGTCAGTCTCCTTTCTTGCAAATAATCTGCATCTGACCTGAAAAACACAGTCGACAGCGACTATGGAGAGGTGTGGTGTCGATGTGCTGCTTCAGGGCACCTGAGACAAGATTCAATACAAACCAGGAAGTCTCTGAGCGCAGGTAAGATGAGAAGTCATCTCACTGACATAATTTCCTCATCCACCTCGGTATATTTGAGTAGATTTAGCAGAAAACTCCACTCTAAAAACAGTTGTTTGTGCCCGTGAGGCGGTTGTAGCCTTTGTATGGATTTTTCCCTCAATGAAGTTCAGAGCAGACGAAACAGTAACGACAGAACAAATCTATCGATCGGCCATCGGCGGCAGCGATGCAAGCTGTAAACACATTTTAAGACAGTTGCGGCAAACATACTGCCACACATGTCGAGTGTACTTCTTCTCTGTATATTTTAGTCACACCTGTCATTGTGTTGTCATATTTTCTTCGTTCTGACCTATCAGGGGATTAGAGCAAGCAGATTAGCTTTAATCTATAATCTGCACCAAATTTATGTCAGAGCAGCACACTGTCCATTTTACTAACTAAAACCACACCTCCAGTGCATGCTAGCTGCATTAGCATTAGCTTGGAGTCCAGTGTTCACGATCCTTTTAGCTCTGCTTCAGTCTCCATCAGAGAAAAATAAGTGGGTCTTCAGCTGCTAAATGCTAACTTTGATGTTCGGCAAGTAGCTTGTTTCTGCTGGAAACACCCTCCTGCTGTGGCTGGAAATCAGGTTCAGAGTGAAGCCAACATGCTAAACGTTACATCTGCATAAGTGCATCACACCACCTTACAGCACGAGACCAGAAGGGAGGGATTACTGCACAATATCAATCAAACGCAACACTGATTTGGGATAATGTGTGTTTTCAAGCTTGTCTGTTATATATTTATTTTTGGACGTGGACAACCGAAAGCCGGATTAAGCGCTCAAAATAGTTTCTCGGTGACTCAAGTTGTATTCTTATTAGGATTAACCACAGAAAAGGCAACCTCCCTTCTCTATACATGTGAACTTGTGATGGTGAGAATGGCTAAAAGCAGGGCTGCAGCTTTCTTATGATTAGTTTAAGTGGTGCTGATTGCAAAATGGAGGAGCAGAAAGCCTCCTAACAACAGAACGGTCCGACACAAGCTAACGGCAAATCAATACCAGTTAAGATGAAGGACAGCAAAGTGTAGAATCAAGCAGCACAAAGACAGCTAAGCTAGCTAACTGGTATTAGCTGTTAGTGTGTCGCCTGTCAGAGGAACCAAAGCTCATTTAGCTTCCAGCGAAAAATACAAATACAAGGCGGATTTGTCTGACAAACTGCTTAACTAGTTTGCCTCGAACGTCACTCACGGCGGTCTAATGCTATCAGCTCACTGTCTAACCAGCTAACCGCTAATTTCCAGGTGTTGTCTCATTTTTTGCGTCCCAACGGAGAGCCTGAGAGAGCTGCTTTCTTGTCTGTACAGGAAGCATTAAAATCTTACATTTTTCCAAAAAAGAGACAAATTATTTCTTCATTTAAAAGATCTGACTCATTATCTCTTTTGTATATATCAATGTTGTACTTTATTCAAACCGAAGGAATGAGCAACGTGATTACTGGAAGCTGCAGTCTGAGCCCAAAGCATCACAAAGCGTTTCAAGACACTTAGAGGTCATTTAATCCGGCGTGGCTGCTCAGCATCTGACCCGTTTGTTAGCGTATGAATCACAATATCCACTCACTGATCTGAAAAATACCTGCAGAGCTCATCAAAATGTGTTGCTGCTGCTGGTGGAGGAGAAGTAGAGCATGGAAAGAATGAACTGAATGTTGTTTTCTTGCTCCGTAAACTGATATTCGGCTTTGTTTGAGGAGGGGGGGCTCGGGTTGCAAAAAGCCAGAATCTGAGACTATAAATATCATTTTGTTGTGTCTGAGTAAACAAAAGGCATCTGTCGTGTCCTCGCTGACGGCCGCCGAGTGAAAGAGCGAGCTGATCGAGACCTTTAGATACGAGGGGGTTGCTAAGGAACATGAATTCACACGTTAGCCTGTTTCCCTGTACAGCAGCTGCGCCTCTTTAGACGCCGCTAATGCATTCAGCTCAATCTGCCTTCGGACCACGTGGCCCGCATTCAACAACTGCTCCTCTGTGGCGCTGCCTAAGACAAAAGGCCCCGGCGATGCTCTTAGGTTTTGGGGGGCCGGATTGAATGCGAGACACGCTTACAGGGTGTAAAACTGGAAGGGGTCATTACCAGATAAACACAAAGACGGGGCCGAGCACAAAGCGGGCTGTTTTCTGGGCCTTATCAGGACTCCACAGGACATCTGCTGCTGCTTTCATCTGCTCGGGGTCCGTTAAAATCAAACAGTCCTCTGTGATTATGACAGTGGGTACAGAGAGAGTCCAAAGCGCCATAAACTGAATATTAACCATAATTTTACTTTGACATTTTCAATTACAGCCGTGCTCGCGTAAGGAGCCTCCTGCCGTCGGGTATGGAATGAAATTTCAGCACTCTCTTAAACACTGCAATACATCTTACATTTAATCTCGCTGATTGATGAGCTACGTTTTCTTATTCCCATAGATAGGTAGCCAAACATTTGGTGTTGAAATATTTCCTGCACAGGAGTTTGACTGGAGAGAGAGAGAGGGAGAGGAAAAAAAAAGAAAAAGAAAATCGACTAACTGAGACATTCAGGGCAAAGCGTGAGTTTTTGCTGATGTTTATGCTGATGTTTCTTTCTCCGGGCCTTGAAGAGATGGGATTTCTTTTCTAGCCAGAAAATCATACGAGGAGAAATCAATCAAAGAGCAGACAGACACACCAATTTCTCCGCTGACAGTAGCCCGAAAAGTCCATAATGCAACACAGCTGCGAGACACGAAGTGCTCCGAGTCGGGAATAGACCTCTCAACTCGCAATCACGGCTGAATTATTGCTTTCGGAGAACTACAAGTAAAAATCTCGCCGGATACAAATGGTCAGGTGGGAAAATGTGGATCACAAATTGACAAGTCGAGGGCAAGTGGGTACATCGAAAAGATTAATGCCCGCTTCGCCGCAAAATACTGGAATGTTCAAACACAAATACAGAAACGTCTGGAAAACATTTGACATACAAACACTGTTTTCTGTGCTGCTGCAGACAACCAAAGAAACTCTTAGTGGGCTGAAATCATGTCTGCTCGTCAACCAGTCGACTGGTCAGATGGAAAAACTGTGGGTTACCTGTCGATTAGATAAAAGTTCAACAGTGACTCTTCCTGCTAGTTCTAGATAGAGATTAGATAGAACTTTATTGGTCCCTTTGGTCGGGTACTTCAGTTCTATTGTCATGAATGAACTCTATGAAGTTGTATTTGCAGTTCATGACATCATTGGGATCTGGTTATGTTCTACTGAGACAGACTGGTGATCCAGCACAGGAACAACTGAGGAATAAAACACAGACTAGTTAGCGGCTGTTTCTAGATGATCTGACATGTTGGTAGTTGACAAACTGCAGAAGTTAGGCTCCACTTTTTGAACAAAACGCAACCCCACAACAGCTTCTTTCACATGGAGTTAATTAGTTTGAAGACGACTCAGTAAACATCCAGTAAACATTACATAAGGTGCTCTAAGCTAACTCAAAAGTAATAGCTTAGCATTAGCCCCAGGTTGCTAGCCAAACCAGCTAGACACCTTTTTTCTAACCTGATGATGCGGATTTCATTAACACGACCGCCGCCACAGTCAGCAGTTAGTCAGCAGGGAGGTGGGTTTGTTTTATGGACCCTCAGAGGCGGTCAGCAAATCCACCTGTAAGTCCACCGAGAGGCTCCACCTGGTGGCTCATCCAGGTACTACAGCTAATCTACAATACATGTTCTTGCATGCATGTCCCTCAATATTATATTTTTATTGATTACATTTATTACCGGCAATTACTCAGTTAGCTTTGCAACATATTATATCATTTCAATCTAGTTGTTTAATTAGACAGTTCCCATTGTTTCTGTTGGAGAACTGGATAAGGCTGCCGATATAACATGTTTCTAAAACCAAACATGTTGGATATGTCCGACATGTTGACACTCAACGCCTCGTGCATTGAGTGTCAAGTTGGTGGAAAATCGTGACGCAGATAAGTTAGCTGCTGCTAATAAATGTTCTGCCATGCTGGTGGTTGAGCTGTAATATAAAAACTGCTGTTTGCCAAGTTTACAACCGACTTTTTGTCCATCTGTTGGAACAAAATGCAGCCACACTGACAACTGCTGGTTTGCAGCTGACTCCCAGTAAACATTCAGTAAACATTACATAAGTTAGACTGAGCTGTCTACACGGCAATAAAAATGCCAGGATGTTTACAGGTCGCCTGTTCCTCCTGCCTTGAACTCTGTTGATGTAGAGTTTTTATCTTTATAAAAGTAACGCCAGAGCCTGTTGACCAATGAGAATGTGGTCAGACGAGGGCATATCGACCAACCAATTGACCAGCTGGCCTGGACACTACAGCATTAGTGGATTTTTTTTTTAAAAGAATTCTCTCTTGAAGCCAAACACACTTTAGTCCAGCTGCAGAATACTAATTCAGTCATTTTAATCAGAGCAGCTTGCAGCTCTGGAAAATTTGTGCAAATTGCTGCAGCACACGTTGTTTCTAGTAGCTGCTCAAGTGCTGCGGTCATACCCCTCTCAGTCACTCTCAGCCAGACTCCATTCAGACTCTCCTGCTGCCCATGCATTTAATTATCAAGTCAGTCAGGCCTTCCTCTGCAAGTCTTCCTCACGCTTGGCAGGCGGCCACTGAGCTGCTGGGCTTTGGGAGGAAGCACAAGACAGAGTTTGATATGTGATACTGAGTCCTGTTAGGAACTTTTGATGGAATTATTTGGTTGGTTGGTATTTGTTGGGCTTGAAGACTCCTAACCTCGGTGTTAATCTGGACATACAGTGCATATGTAGTTTGCTGAAGTTGCCAGAACTCAGGGCTCACCGTCGTATTGCATCCACTGGGTTTCAACGTGGCTGTTTGTTTGAAAGTTAATTTTGTGAATACCTGAAGAGCATGATTTCTGTCTTGGACATGTGTTGCGGTCTTTTTCTTTTCACCCTTCAGGGCCCAAAGTCATTATTTCTGATTAGCTTATAACTCCGGTGCGCACAAATAATCAACAAATACAGGAAGTCCTAAATCCAAGACAATATCTGATGGTATTTTCTATGATGCAAATTCAAAATAAAAACATCAGACAGTGATTACGGCACCTAAACCCGACCTCCTGCTCCTGATTAGGCCAGCTTGCTTCTCATTGAAACTCATCTGTTTCTGTCTGTTCTGATCTCCCCTCGGCCTCAGACTCCCTCGGTGGTCCGTTCCCGTCCACGTCACACCGATGTCACCACAAACCCAAGAGGTGCCTGCCCATCCAGTGCGGCAGCGTCGGCGGGCCTTTTCCCATCAGCCCGCTGCTTTTCCATCCGAGTGCCAAGGGATCCCAGATCGTCATGGACCTCGCCCAGAAGACGGTCAAGAGACAGGCCAGCTTCTGCAACGCCATCACCTTCACCAACAGGCCCATAGCGCTGTACGAGCAAGTTCGCCTCAAGGTATTTTCTGACAGAGCGCCTCAGCTGGACGATTTTAAACCGTCTAAAGTATTGTGCTGTTTATATCTTAAAATGTCGATGTAGACTCAACTACACTGCTTGTGTCAGAAGAAAAACGATGCAGAACCAGTTACTTGCAAGTTCGTCATTCATTTTACAGAACTCCCCACGCCTAAGCGTCTTCTATTTGACCAATACTGTTTTCTTTTAAGCAGTGAATATTGATTGAGTTGTCCATGTGTAAAATCTGGGGTCATAGTTAACAGTTTTTGAGTTCTGGCGCAGCAACAATATTATATAGCTCTTCCAGTTGGAACCCCTGTTGGAATGGTTTCACCTGTCATCCCTTCTTAATGATTTTTCTAGTAATGGCCATAAATGCAAAAAAATTTTTTTTTTTTTTTCTTAACTTTTGCTTTTGCCTTGCTTCACCTTTTTTAAAGCTCCTATAAGTGCCAATCACACGGGGAAAAATCAGCCTAATGGGTGGACAATAAAAGGTTTTATGGTTGGTGGAATGTTGGAGTAGAAAAAAATTTTTTTTGACCAAATTTACACCACCACATAGCTGGTTTGTGTTATTCTATCAAAGCAGGGTTGCACCATTGGAGGCCACATGTACGTATTAATGAGCCTGCAACATTCAAGGACATTAATCCTTGAGTTATGGCACTTAAAATGACTCCATCCCTCTATTAAAGCCTCTGACCACAACCTTTACTTAATAACAAACGTACAGACAGAAAAAAATCTAACAAATATAAAGCTTTTTTTAAAATTTTGGTGAATTGAGGTGGAATGACCCCAGTGGTTCTGTTAAAAACGCCACATTCTGTTCCGCAGATTACTAAAAAGCAGTGCTGCTGGAGCGGGGCTCTGCGTCTGGGCTTCACCTCCAAAGACCCCTCCAGGATAAACCCAGACAACCTGCCCAAGTACGCCTGCCCCGACCTGGTGTCCCAGAGCGGCTTCTGGGCCAAAGCGCTGCCCGAGGAGTTCGCCAACGAGGGCAACGTCATCGCCTTCTGGGTGGACAAGAAAGGCAGAGTGTTTTACCGCATCAACGAGTCCAGTCCCATGCTGTTCTTCAGCGGCGTCCGCACAGCTGAGCCCCTCTGGGCCCTCATTGATGTTTACGGTCTGACCCGCGGAGTGCAGCTGCTCGGTAAGAAGCATATGGGGGGTGATGCTGAATTACCAAACAAGACGCTTATGGGGCCTGAAGGCACCACGTAGATCACAGAGATTAATGTAAAGTAAAATATGAATTAAAATGAAAAAAAGGTTGTTAGAAATAGAAATGGCATGTATTAGGGCATGTTGTGGGCTGGTCGTCTCATGGAAGGGTGCAGCTACTTCTTGGCCACCTCATGATGATGACTGAACTCCTGTAAGTCGCTACATAAGAAAAATTAGCCTCACCTTTGGGCAAATTTGCTTTTACGCTAACTAGATGCTGCCTGTTGTTGCTGCTGCTGGTGGTGGTGGTGTACACACAAGTCATCTAAATCTCTGCACGAATGCGATAGCTGTATTTATAAAAGGTTGACTTGTGCATCTTAAAACCTAGTATTGGGCAAACTGAAGAAAGCTAACAGTTACTCTGCATTAAATTAAGCTACATTGATGAATGTAGTGAGCTAGGCTACACCAACATAACAAAAGCTGGCTACAACAGAAGCTACTGGTTGTAACTGGATTCATTTGCAGCTAGCAGTTAGCTGTCTGGCTGGTGTTTGTAAAATACACGAAAGATGTTACAGTCATACATTACAGTACATAAATGTCCTTGTGTGGCTTTTGTACCTTGTGTTGTTCCTTCAGAAATGCTCGAGTAAATGTAGCATGTGTGGAAACTACAGCTATAGGTGTGGGTTTTGTTTGAACACTGGGTAAATTTACAGTTACCACAGTTTAACTAGTAACTTGTAGTGATGCTGCTACACCATGATGTCGAGACCCCACCTTGTAGAGGAGCCCTGTGTCCAAACCTACTTTGAAGTTTTTGTTCTAGTCACATTTTTTTTCTCATTGTGGGCTCATTTTTAGTGCAGTATAACTTCCTGCACCTCTCATGGAAACAGCACAACCACAAATAGATGTTGAGAGAACTTAAACATGTTTTAAAAATTCTTTGGAATCACTGGAATCACACACAACTTTTTGCTAAGGGTTCACAAGTATTCACAAGTATTATAGGTGGCTCTGCATACTGAAGATATTTCACTGCTAATATCTTTAATTAGTTTCTGTATTTGTCTTCTCGCTGCTCTCTGTAAACACTGCCTGCAGTTCAGACAAAGAGTCCCAGAATGTTTGTCACATGACTGTTGGTAATTTTTTCACAACATTTAAATGCTGCAAATGTTCCATTTTTGGCATATTTTTAATAACACAATATGCTTTTTCTCCCAGTGGAACTGCATGCTACACCTGATTGAAGCTAAAAATCAGATGATTTTTTCCAATTTCTGGCTCAAACAAATTGTGTAATTTTTGCATTTAAAGAAAAAGAAAAAAAGATACGATGCCTTTCAAACCTGCCGTACAGTTTTGGGGTAGTGAGGGTGAATACCTTTAATATTTTAGTTGATACGATGCAAACGTGCTGCATACACTTCAGTAAGTTTTCATTTAATCAAACTTTAGCCAAACTCAGTAGGGATATAAAGTTGGATTGAGCTCCAAGCAGGTTAATCCAGGCCTTGCACCCCAGCTGAAACACATCTGACCACCAAAAACCTTCTTTCAAGTCTTTTATTCAAATATTCTGGCACAATCTTTCATCAAAGCGCCCACATCTGAGATCATTTTTCTTTCTTGTCACTATTTTTTCTCCAGTGGGGTTTTTTTTTTTTTTTTTTTTCAAAGTCAGGAGGTGTTCAGATATTTTTAGATGACCTCTCGGTTCAGTGCTTTCACTTTCCACATTACTGCGGTTGACAAAGCAAGTTTTCTTTCTTTCCTGGTGTTTACAGTAAACAGCTCCTTTGTAGAGGTTACCCGTCCAGTCCTGCTGGACGCTAAAGCCTTCCTAGAAGCAATGGAACAACCGTGAACAAAGCCTGTCTATATCTGACCAATATTTGTTTACCCGAAAGCAGGACAGTAGGGGAGGGGCCACGCTGCTGTGCATTATCAAGGTATGCTAGGTAGCTTAGCATACATACCACGCAGACATAGCACAGGATAGTATGGCCTCGGCTTTGATGTGAGAGAATGTATACGCATTCTTGTTTTCCCTGGAGATTCAGTGCTGTCGTCCCCTCTGCTGCTGTAAAAATAGACCCGGGGTCACATGTCCCATAGATAGCACATTTGATTGTAATTGTGCACTGTGCTGATTGACACCGGTGTCTCCAGGCTGGCAGGGGGGTGCAGGGGAGGATGGTTGGAGTCTTGAGCGCTGAAGGAATACATGTTCTCAGGATTTATAATTTTCAAATCCCGTTGCCACTTCCAGCATCTGTCCTCGCGCATTACTGTTTGCAGAAAGCGACGTCTTTTATTCAGCGACGCAGAAACCGGTTCAAATATCAAAGGGTAGCGCCCCAGCGTTCTCCGAGAGACGCGTGACCCCGCCGAAACACTGCTCCGAGCGCCGCTGTAATCAAAAACCGGGTTTCTCTTTACCCTACTGTCTTTTTTACAGTCAGGCCATATGCGGGGCTTCCCACAGCGCCGGGTCTCCTGTTCCTCGGGGGTCCTACTGAGTGACATCTGCCCCCGCTAACAGGAGCCTGTGCAGAGGGCTGGAACCGAAGGTCGGGATAGAAATGCGGCACATAGACGGGAGGCGGGCCCTTTGTGATGCTGAACGGCCGCTCTGTGTGAGACGATTCTATGCCCGGCGCTCCGTGAACCTTTCCGCTATCCTCAGATAAGCCCCTGGGCGGTCGCATACGAGCCCTTTTTCCTCGCTTTCACTCCTTATTTCATGTGGCATCTGAGGAGCTCTTGTGTTTTTTTTTTCTTTATTTCTTCCTGCCTCACATTCTCAATTAAAGCTTGGGAGGCAACCGACACAGCATCAGAAGCGGTACAAAGACGTTTTCTTGATGAAAATGACTTAAAATTACAGACTTTTTAATTCTGATGCTTTATCACGTTCTCACTGAAAATCTCTAATTCTGTTTCTCTATCCTCTGCGCCTGTGATGACCAAATTTCCCCTCCAGGATCAATAACGTTTATATTCTCTCCATTTGAGTGTTTTCCAGCAGCGAATGAGATTATTCATTGTGCCTCCCTGGAAATACTATAATCCTCGCTACATAAAGATTGAATTAAAATTCTATGGCGGATTAAGTTTCTCGCTCAGACATTTTGCAGAGCTTGTGTATGCACTGTAGCCCCTTTTCATATCGTACATTAGCTCTGCTGGCGTCTCCATCAACCACTCTACCGATCTGCACAACATTTTATCCGTTTCTCCTTCCTCATCATTTTCTGTCACCCATTACCTTCAGCACTGAATCTACTCCACTGGCTTTAAGTGTACCTTTGGAGGTGCTTTTTGTATCGCGGCTCATTTGCTTGATCAAGACGAACAGTTAGTAGACGGCAGGTCTCAGTTTTTTGTCTCTGTTACCTCTGTGCAGGTAATCTGACGCTCCTGAATCACTAGTTTAGAGGAATTTTGCAGATTTTGTCTTTGAGAGTGCTAGAAAAAATGTAATTGCTGCTAGCCAGCTAGCCTCGACCCGTCCCCAGTCTCATGTTCCCGTACCTGCAGGCTGTTCAGGTTGCTGTCCTTCCTCGATGTCATTTCAGCTGCCTCCTCCTGTGAGTAACTTGTGAATGGACTCCTCCATAGTGGGCTACAGCTGGAGACAGTAGTCCTCTGTGAGCTGGAGGTCCACCCCGACCAGAACCTGCAGCAGAAGGAGAACTGGTTCATGTGCTGCTACACCGAGCTCACCATGGAGTCTACCATCACCAACAAGTTAGTCTGAGTTGGTGGATTTAGACTCACTGCAGAGGCAGTTGAAAAACATCGGATGCACATCTCAAAAAGCATGAAAGCTCGCGTCCCCAGAGGCGTTTTTGGACGCCTTATCAGCATGCCACTAGGTGACTCATTGGATGTGGATTGCAGGTCTAAGCTGCCACTGGTCTCGCATTTCAGACCTCTTTCGCTGTCTATGCATTACCAAAATCCACTTCCTTTAACCTCCAGGCAGCAACCTACCACGCTAAGAATGTTTGCAAAGGATTTGGTTTGTACAAGAATGCGACTCTGCTGGTGTTTTTTGGTGAATTAGCCGTTTAAATGACAATGCACGCCTCCCAACACTATTTTAAAACTCCACCCAAGACTATTGTAACTGGTTTAAAGAAATACGAACAACAAACTAAAGCAGTGTTCTGTCCCTCAGAATGGTCCGACTATGCACAACTAGCCACTAGACAATGAAGTAAACACACAGGCGACAGCAAACACCGGCTGCACCTGATTGGACCAACACTTTCACTTCCTGGATTTAAAACCAAACCAAAATGGCGACTTGTTGGAAAACTCTCTCTTATATTACCAAAATAGTTCATTTGAGGTGAGAAACAGAGTTGTGCAGCTGTTAGTTTAAATGTTTTTCTTGAGTTTTCGGTCACAGCGGGCCTCACAGAACGCCCTCGACCTCAATTTTTTGGGCAACGAGGCGCAACATTTCTCAAAATGTAACTCAATGTTAACAGAGAGCATCGCATGGCTGCTTATAAAACCAGAGACGAGGAAGTGTGGACGTGACAGAACCTATTTCATAAAAGATAACAGAGTGCAAACAAGATGCAAAGATTTGTCTGTTGGAGCTTATATCCAGGCAGCAAAATGCACAGCTAATTATCAGAACTTGGTGAGAAGTCTTTGGGCCCTGACAGGCACAATTTAAACCTTTTAACACCTTAAACTTGCACTGCTTGATGTATTTGGCCAGTTGGGGAACAGCAGAAACAAGCTGTAGCTACAACACCGACATACCATCTCAGATAAGAAGCAAAATTATTCTGTAGTTATGTTTGTTCGAACTTTTTGGTCCAGACAAAGGATTCCTCTTCCTGTTAAACACACTTATGTGTAGCTAATTATGTGATGCTGTATTAACTAATTTTCTCCGGCCTCTTGAGGAGCTCACCAAGCAGTAAATATAAAGAAGCTGCTCCAGAAAACAGCACAAGCCTCTGTGGCCTCATCGATCATTCGGATGTCATAAATTCTGAGAATATAAAAGCAGCTGAAATCCCCCTTTCATCTCTTCCTCGCATACAAGCCGATCCATTGTTAAGATAAAAAATATTGATTATAGTCGCTGCGATTTATTTTTTTTAAAAAACTCCTCAGGACACGTTCAGAGCAACGTATTGCATGTGTCTTGTGATGCATCATCTGTTCGCCGTCCCGAGGCCGATCCGAGGTCAGCGCGGAAACAGAGGAGCGCAGGACGACCCTGGGTGACATTTGGAACGCCTTTGATGTAGAAAGATTGAAATAGGAGCCGTATCAAGCGATAATCCGCCCCGCAGGAATCACCACGGGGGATACATCATACGTGACGGGATCACGAGGGAGGGCAGGGCTGATTTAGTGCTTTCACACCTCTGCAAGCATGATGACAGCAATTTAAGATTTTCCCCCTCCCACGTTCCCACCTGCTGACGAAGCCGAGGCGTGGAACAAGAAAAACAACAACTCCACGAGTAAACATCCTTACAAATTATGCACGGAAAAATACACACAATTTTTTGGTTTCTTTGCAATATAGACATACTTGTTTTTACCTCTGCTGCAGAGAGAAGGTGTCAGATATGGTGATTCTCCTGCCTGAGGTAGCAAGTGATTGATTAAACCTGGCCTTGAACTGGGCAAATACAATATCGTGGAGGTTTGGCAGGATAATCTCTTGGGCAGACTGAAGCTGTCCCCATAGGTTTGAAATCCAACAAGCCACAAAGGTTTTTTAATATATAGCGATGTCCCAGTTCCTGAGGTTAGCTGTCACTCTTGTACGTGCACGCAGCACACACAGACGTGCACGCAGCAGGACTTCACTTGACGTCGGGGAAGGGGAAGGCTGAGTAACTGAGTAATTCCAGCTGTTGTGAAGCCAGCAGGACTCAGATTGTATGAGTCAGTCACAGTGGAGCTTTAATCAAGAGGGGGCCCTCTGTGGGACTTCCCTGAAGGACGGGAGAATAAAGTCTGATTGCGAAGCCTTGAGGCTGCTAACACCTCTCGAAGCAGGCTGACTCAAGAGTAGCAGTCGGCCAATCTGGCTGTCACCCCGACGAAGCGAGGCAGTTAATTTAGTTCATACCAAACACAGTGTGTCCTGGAGGAGGTTACACTAAAGAGCCGGCGGCGGTGTTTTGAGAAAACTGTCCTTTAGGTGATGGATGGAATTACACGGTAGCTCTTGACCATCGGGGAAGAAAAACGCTCACTCTTTTTTTTTTTTTTTTTTGCCAAATGCACCAGAAATCATCTCCTCGTCTCTTATGCAACCGCACATTGTTTATTTTTGCAGGCAGACTCACCAGAAATGTGCCTTTTGTGTAAAGATGACAGATGTGGGTTTAGGTGAAAAGGAAAACTAATCCTGGAAGTGCTTCGGCGAGAGTAAAACAATGTGTGAAGGTTTGATGGATGAAGGCGCGGCAGGCCCGGCTCTTTTGTTTACGTCTTTCACAAGATGTGTCAGAGGAGCCGGCTTATCTGTGACAGCGCGTCAGCTCGGGAGGCCGGGTCGGCCCGTCTGAACCTTTCACAACATGTCAGCGCCGGCGAGGCTGAAGTGACGGATGCCATCTCTGATAGAAGCGCCGTCCCTCGTGTGCGCTCGCGTGGCGTTCCGGCTGGTAATGCAGGTGGACGAGCAGCTTTCTGCGCACGGACGAGAAACGACGATAACGGTTTTTTTTTCCAGGTGTCAAAATAAAATCAGCCGCCGTCTGGCAGCATTTAGCGCCGCGTGCGTCGAACTCCGATGCTCTGGGCTTTCAGAGAGAAGGTAGCACTGGTGAATTTCAAACATCAAGCGGCATTACGCGAAATGCTCCTTTTGCAAACGCTCCCTCGGACTCGATCAGAACCAGCTGCTCATCAACATATTCATGAGTGTTGAGCGAGGTTCGGATTAAGCCAAAGCACAGCGGTTTTCAGGCATTCATAACATTTCTGGCTGCTTCTCTCTGCTGAAGTGCTGACTTTACACCATTCAGACTCTGGCTGGTGTCTTCTGCACGGAACCACGATGGAGCGGTTAATTAAAAACGCTACGATAGCAAAGAGTTTTCTGTTTTCTGTGGAGCTGCAGGGGGAAAAAAGAATCCGCATGTTATCTGGAGATGAACTAAATGTTCATGAGTGACTTTACCTGCAGTCTCGTGAGCCTAAACAAATCCTAAATCAACTGAAAAAGCAGCATTTTAAATCATTTTAACCTGATCATATTCATATGAGTTCTGAAACAAGAGATGGATGGATGGATGGATGGATGGATGGATGGATGGATGGATGGATGGATGGATGACATGTAGATAGCTAGATAGGAAATGTGCGGCCATTGGCGAGATAATACATAAATCTACATCTGGTGAGTCGGATTAAACGTTCTCTGAATGTTTACCAGGCGTCGGCATCAAACTAGCTGACAGCGTGTCAAGGAAGACGTCGTTGTGGCTGTTTTCTGTTTTAAAAAAACATGTCAGATCATCTACAAACAGCAGTTTACCTGTCTGTGTCCTCAACAGTTCTTGTCTTCTTTACTTGATATATTTTCAGAAATCATACAAATGTGTGCAGCTGCTCGGCTCCCGGTCTGTTCTTATCAGTTCAGTAGGAAATAAACAGGTTCAGATGATTGAATTTGCTGCAAATATCATCTTTTTATGTCGATTTAGAATTCGTTTGTCCTAATACGGCTGCAGGTGGAGTGAACTCAGAGCATTCGGTTCGTCTGCAGATTGTTTAAACGGCAGCTAATCGACCAAGATTTCCAGTAGTTGATTACGGCCTCAGTAAGTTAATCACGCTGACCCGTGATTAACCTTTTAGTGGTGCAGTAACGAGATGTACAGCTGTTAATCCAACTTCAGGCTCGTGCCTCGTATTGAAAGTGAAAGCAAAATCCGACCCGGTAAGGCTGCTTTCACGAGTTTAACATCGACCGGGTCGCTTATGAAGACAAAAGGCCGATGTTGAAATCAGGCCGCTCGGTTAGAAAGGGTTTACCGGGAAAAGTGGGCTGAGAAACGATCCGAGCGTGAGAGAATGAAGAAATGTGTTCTCTTGCTAAAGGCTGCAAAGAGACTAATTGCCACCGAAAAAAACAACTTTTTTGCATAACTAATGACAGAGTTTAACGCACAAAAGATACGAGACAAATTTAAAACAAAGCACTAATTATAAAAGTCCAAAAGCGTTCAGAGAAACAAACACTTTTTAAGGGACTTGAGGGAAGAGCAGGTTTCCACAGAAAGACGACAAAACGAGGTTGTGAAACTCAAAACACAAATTCATCTGGACTGACAGAAGTCTATTAGTTGGCCGAGAAACAGGCGAGGGATCCCAAACTTCTGGGAGGAACCGGCTGCTTTCAGTGAAATCCTTGATTTGATTACTGCGAGCACTTGACTGGCACCGCTGTTTGACTTGGCGGGACTCGGCCTCTCGGTTAATAGCAGCACTTTACGGATCCCGACGCTTCACACGGGCCCTCCAGTAAAAACACACAGAGCAGGAAAGATGGCGTAAATCTGACTTCTCCGGCGCTCGTTTAGGAAACGCGGCGTTGTAAAAACCCCGAGACATCAAGCGAGGCAAATTTAGCGACGCTGTGTTTCTTGGCTCGAGCGCCGCCGCACATAATTTACGGCGGCTGTCGGTGAGAGAGCTCGAAAGGCTGCGAAGAGTAAACTGAATTTGTATGATTTGGCGTTTGCAATCAGTTTTAAATTACTGCACTTTGGCTGAATGTTCCTGTCCTCTCGTTTCAAAAACTTTATCAGCAGTTACAGATAACTTTAAATAGGGGTAAAACAGAGGTAAAGACGCTTATGTGGAGTTCTTTTCCTCAAATCTGTTTCTTCTATTTCTTGTGATTTCGCCCAGAGTTCAGAGCAGGATTCTCCGTTTAACCCTCCGCCGGTGGAATCGACACCGTGTTTACTTTTAGACGGAGACAGAATGACAATAGGAGTCACGACGGGGCATGAATGTTCCTTTATGCCGCAGCTGTAGCGAGCCGATGCCCACCAGCGGGTCGGATCACAAATTATATTCTAAAATTAGGCGGCCTTGGTGGTCACGTACTGTGATCGCGCTCCTGTTTCATGGGTAATCCCACTTTACTGCATGTTTTTGTTGTTGTTGTTGTTTAGATAATAACTTCCCTTTACCGAGTTAAGAGATGGAATCAGGGAAGACGTCGATTGAACGGGCGACAAACACGGATCTTATACAAACAAACAAAACAAGATTACAAGTTAAAATTACCACCAAAAACAGTTCGACTCCCCGATTTATCTTCTTGATAATCATGTAAATTTCAGTTACGCTCACTTCTGCATCCAAATGAAGACACCAACACGTCAATGGATTATTGATTCCAGTCATTATTAAGCAAAAATACCCAAAATACTCAAGCGTCACCCTCTTAAATGTGACGATTAGCTGGTTAACTTTGGTGGATATTAAGTTTTTTTTTGACCATTTATTTTCTGTCAGGTGAAATTTTGTCAATGGAGTTTTGTGGCTTTAAAAGCAGCAGTAGATAAAAAGCTCCTCGTAGTAAAGGCCCGTCTGATGGCAAAGGGTTGAAGCCGATCTAATTTTAGTGTACGCTTTTTTTAGGTGGCTAATAAAGGTTTTGCTGCTGACCATCCACAGCAGTTAACTCCTCCTGTCTGCACATTTAAACTGGGAATCTTTAACCTTTTTTGTTGTTGAACGAAGCTGTAATGAAAACAACTGAAGGCTTCTGTGTTTTTAATCCCTCCTTCAAATTCAACATGGAAAAGGACAACTAGACTGTTTAATTCTGAACCTCGAAGCTGACTGAAAGGTACATTATCTTTAAAAAAAAACAAAAAACAAAATGCCATAAGTACGTCATTTATCAGAGTCAGAAACTGTAAAAAAAAAAAAACACGGAGAACACTCTGACTCCAGTTTGGAAAATCAAACAAAGCTTAAAGTGGTGATATTTCATGAAACCACTCGATTCGTCACGTCTCCTTTTAGAATTTTCCAAAAATAAACTGTTGGCACTCGATCCTAAACCTCAAATATCAACCAGCGAGATTTAAAGGCCTTCTATCTTAAAAAATTAAAAATAAAAAACAAACCCACACACACAACAAAATGCCAAAACTGTGCCACTTATCAGATTCAGAAACTGTAAAAACTACAAATAATCAGAAGACTTTTTTTATTCTGTGACCATGTTTTGACTAATCTAGTGTAGTTCTGTTGGGAAGCGGTAATATTCCATTAAATAAAATTACTTTATTTTACGTTTTGCACCAGATTCTGTTACAAATAAAACTAAAAATTGGAGCTGAAAACCTGAGACGCTGCGACCGACTCGGCTGATTGATATTATTTGGCTGAACTGCAGGCAGTGTTTGACAAGAGAAGTATGAAAGAACAAAAAATAAAACATATTTGATCAATAAAGTGACTCAAAAATGGAAGGAAAACACATTCGGCGCGGTGATTCATCTTCCTCCGACTGACGTGGAGTGAAATACGACGTGTGTGGAGGTTGTAAAACTGTAAAACGTAAAATATTCCCAGCGTGTCGAGCCACCTTTTTTTTTTCCTTCTGTTTTTTTTTATGATTTATGGCATTCTAGAGATTTTTTGAGTTTTCTCTCCTTCTGGTCATGATTGAACTGTTTCACAAGACGTTAAATTACAGCGAAGAACGAGCACACGGTGAGGAAATATGTGACCGCAAACAGCCGGAGACTGACGGGAGTTCAACGGGTTAAAGGACAGTAAATCACCGAGTGCGTGTTTGAGCCGGATTGTTGTGCAACTCAGATATTTATGCTTATTGAAAACCACATGCGATTCCTCAGCTCTCGCACTGACATAGTTTAATTCAGCTTTTCGTGTGTCATTTGCCCCCACATGTGCCCCCTCTGATGAAACATTTCTGGACGTGTTCGTGTGGACCAGAGCGTCATTCTGCTCCCAGAAATAAACAATTAGCCGTCCTCCTCCATGCTCGAGCGCCGGAATAAAACCGGGGGAGCTTTAATATAAGAACCTTATGATGGAGGTTATTAGCGCCGGCGTGCTGATTGGCAGAGGAGGGCCGGCGCATGCTGAATTCTGCCGATGACCTCAGGGACGGGGCTTTTTTTCTTTTTCTTTTTTTTTTGTGACTTACCGGGCGTTTTGCCTGGCTCTTTGTTTCGGCCATGTGTCGCCCTGGGAGCACG
The DNA here is from genome assembly GCF_000690725.1 of Stegastes partitus. Taxonomy (NCBI): domain Eukaryota; kingdom Metazoa; phylum Chordata; class Actinopteri; family Pomacentridae; genus Stegastes; species Stegastes partitus. Next base: position 466,006 of record NW_007577872.1, on the reverse strand, counting down.
CTGCTCTTTCCAAAAGCCCCGGGTTCAAAGCCGCACAGCCCGATCAGGGACTAGGGGGGGATTGGGCCGGTGCCAAGGAATAAAGAACATCCCAAACATCCAACACAAAGACCCCTCTGACTCCATGCCTCCCCTCTGCTGTCCCCTCCCCACAACCTCCTCCTCCTCCTCTCTTGGCTGTTTTACATCTCGGCCATTTCTTAATCGATGCTGTGCTCTCTCTCTCTCTCTCTCTGCCTCAAAGGCTTCATGCTTTTATCAGTTCACAGCAAAAAGCTCCCCGGATATCCATCTCTACCTTCTGCCTCCTCGGCTCATCCCAGCTGAGCAGTTTTCTTTTTTAACATCTACAGATACTCTCCTCGTGTCGCTCTTTTTTTTTTTTCTCTCTCTCCCCCTTAGCTCTCTCCTCACCTCTGCCGACATCAGATGAAACCCTCCAGAGACCGCTGGGATAAAAAAGATAAGCCCTGTGAGATAGATTGTGTGCGTGAGAGAGAGTAAATCCGCCACCTCCACCCTCCCGACCGGCAAACACTGGCTCAAACCCCTGGCACGTTCCGTCTGCTCGGGCCTTTCGCAAAGCCACTAAGCCACCCTCCTCTCCCCTCCGTCCACCTCCCCATGCACGGCATTAGCTAACCTGCTTTGCGGCTATTCCCTAATCAAAAACATTTACAGCGCGAGCCAAAAGCCTGTGTGGGCCAAAATAGACACCCTGCCATTCCCCCTCCATCCTCATTCGCTGTTGTATTTGCGGCGGATTAGCTCAACAGGTGCCTAATTATTCTAATCAAAAAACGCTCCGAGGAGGAGGAGGAGGGGAAAAAAATAAAAAGCCAAATGGGTTTCAGTTTTTAAAAGCTGACCCAGAACTCTCTTCCCCCTCTCTCACCCCCGCATGAATTAATAAATGGTTCAGCCCAACAGGTGCTACATTAGGGTTGAAATTCAATTTTTTTAAAAAGTGAAGAATCAGGTGATGAATCCCTTCCTGGAGCCTGTGCAGCGTCAGCAGCTGCATCGTCCCCGTAAACAGCTCTCCAAGGTCTGGCCAATGAGTGCGAGCATCTGCGAGCGTTGGATGTGAAAGGAGCCAATGGGACAAAGAGATTGTATCGGCGAGGGGAGAAAAAAAAAACGCAGGTGCAACGCGATTAGCGGGCAGCAGCTGGTGAGGTCGCAAACGGACGCACAAACACACACTTTTTTTTTTCTTCTTCTTCTTCTTTTTTTAACAAATAAACGTTGTGCGGGCCTTTCAGTCGTCTCTCCGAGCATCACAGCGGCGCCTCGGCAGCCTTTGATGAATAAAAAAGAGGCAGAAAAAGAAAAAAGAAGAAGAAGAATTCACGGCACACAAGGCAGTGAGGGTTTGAAATGACTGCTCTTTGAAAAGCGAGAGAGGAAGACGATGCAAAGGCGAACACAAACCCTCAGAGAAGCTTTTTTTTCTTCTTTTTTTACTGGAATCAATTTACTGAGTGTGCGATCGTGGGTTTGTGTTCACATACTCTGAGTTGAGCATAAATCCAGTATTGTCACATCTCATTCTCCGTCCGCCTTCATCCGGTCCCTCGGGTCCCGGAGGCCACGCCGTCGTCCCGTCGTAATCCGATTTAAACGGAGCGATGGGCAGCGGAGAGATGGTCGCCTCTGCAAGACACGGGCGTAATTTCATTTGGTGACGTCACTCGAACCGGCCGATGATTCAGAGCGAGCGGGGACGGTTAGCAGCCTTCACTGATCATCTCACAGCTAAATCTGAGGCTCGTTTCTTTAAAGGACGCTCAACGAATGGATTTGAGCCTGAAGAAGTTGCGTAATACGAGGAGACAACGCGGCACATCGAGCTTTGTTTTTTCATAGCCTTTAAAATATTTGCGTACAAAAAGACAAACTGTGCTGAAAATAACTGGAGGCCTCCGTGTGGTGTCTTTAAACCAGAGCAGGGTTTTGTTTTCGGTAAATGTTTTGTTCCTTCAAGTTCAAGCTGTGTAATTTGTCCTTTTAACTCTGTGAACCTCAAAACCTGCCAGCGGGATGGAAAGACTTTTATCTTTAAAAAAAAAAAAACAAAATTACACCAATTATCAAAACAGGAAACAGAAAAATTGTCAGATTTTCCACAATTTTGTGCCATAGGCGATCACATTAACCAAATCTAAGCTTAAATTTGGAATATTTTATCAAAATGAATTCATTCGACACGTCTCAAGTTTGCCAAAAATGAATCATTTGCACCAGATCCTGTAAAAGGCCCCAAAAAACTCCAGCTGCAGGTTTTCTAATCATCTGGCTGAACTGCAGGCTGTGTTCCTACAAAGCAGACAGAAGACAAGTATGGAAACAAATCAGGGATTGAGAGGAAAATCAAATCTACTGGATCAATAAAACAAACGCAGCACGGCTCAAAAATAGTGAACAGAGGAGCAAGTTGTTGGAGGATACATTCAACATGATGGAACATCTTTCTAGAGTAGATGTGCAGAGTTGTGTTCCGACCCTTAACAATCCTAAACCTGCTATCCGACAGGTTTTTAGGGAAAACAAACAGAACCCATAAAAACAGCCTTAACATAGCGACAGCCTTGGATTCTGACTCCAACATGACATTTAATGTCACCAATCAGGATGACGGCGTATTATCTGACTGAACAATCCCACAGATTGGCTACGTTAACACTGCAGGACTTGATGCTCAATGAGGATTTCTTTGTGACTTCCTTCACGTTTCCAGTTCAATGCGACTTGTATGTGATCTGCTGTGTGAACTTCATACGACCAAAAGTGTCCCGCATGCGCAAAGGAGGACACAACGACGTCACACGCAGCGAGCGTGCTCAGTGTTTATGGAAGTAAACATGGATGGTAACGGTGGAGCGTATCTGCCACTCCCCCGCCGCCACCGATGGAGGAAACAGAAGTGTGAGCGCTAACTAAACTAGCATCAGCAGCCAAGTACTGCCTGTGTGTTCTGGACACTTCCACCCCGTCGGAGCGGGAAGCGTCCCCCCCGACCGCACCGAATATTCAGATATTCATCATTAATTGGATGTGTTGTTCAGCCTGTCATGAAAAGACCAGATACAGGTCCCATAGGGGCTTAAAAAATCAGATTTAGGTCACTTCAGCTGCTGTCTGAACATATTTACCTTTGATGTCAACTGACGGGCCTGTACACAACCACACCGGTCAGTTAGGTGTGAAATCCATCGATGCGTAGTGTTCTAACAATACACTAGTTATTATAACAACTGTAAACAATAAATATTAACAACTAATGAGCCTTCCAGCATCAAGCCCTCCTTGTATCTCGACCTTCGTCTTGACAATCCGACAGCCTTGATATCCGACATAAAAGAAGGTTTAGTGTCGGATTATTGAGTCACCACTGTAGTTCAACGTCTACACCTTTTTTGTTTTGTAGTGTTGGCAACACCTGCGGATACTGGGAAAGATTTTATACAAGTTCATTACAAGTTTTTGGTAAATGAATACTTTTTTTCTATATAATTTATGGCCTTAAAACTGTGTCATCCTGCACTTAAAGACATTTCTGTTTCCTTGAGGTGCAGGACTTTACGTTTGCGGTGAGAAACGAGCCCACGGTGAGTGAAAACGTGACGGGAGCCGGCTCAGAGGGCTGACAGCCGTGTGTCGTCAGGTTCTGATGAGGTTTTTATGAAGGCCGAGAGTCAATCAGCGCAGGAAGCACTCGATGAAATAGGAGCCGGCGTGCTCGCCATCATCCTGCCCGCCCGCCTCTGGGACTCGCTGCTAACTGCTGCACACTTGTGAGCGGGGAGGTGTTTAATGGTTGATTAGCAGTCTCCAGGAGTCGCCCCGCGCACCAAAGGCACTGTCCTCTCCATTTTATGCCTCTCTGAGAAATCAATTAGCACAATTACAGGGCCTTAGTCCCATTAAACGTTAATCACGGAGGCGCCGGGTTAGCGGCTAACATTAATTGACGTCTGACACGACTTTGAGGGAGATGCGATATCATCTCGGCTTGGCGAGGACTCATCAAGGCGGCGTTTCAGTGATGATGCGGAAAATCAGACGCGTCACTCTCGGGGGATCAAACGCCGACGAAGCTGCTGTCGGCTCCAGTTGGCTTCAACACGGCCGCGGCGTGATGCTCGATGTCAGCCGGCGTCTTTGAAGAAGACTGAGCGATTCTCTCAGGTTAACTTCACAGAGCTGGCGTTAGTCAAGACGCGGAGCTGGATGCTGGATCCTGGACTGACACTACAACTCAAGCTGAGCTGTGAAGGATTTTCAGAATTCCTGCTGCACATTTTTCTCTCTGTAACATCCTCATCAGTGTTTCCTGGCTTAGAAACACAGAAATCTCCCAGATCATGTAATTATCTGATAGATTTTTGTTTCCCACGATGAGCTGGAGCTCATTCAGAATGCTGTGTGGCTCCGTTTGCTGACAAAACTCTGCCAAAGATGCAGAAACAATCCAAAAATGAACTGATTTCAGCTCATTGATTGCACGTTGGGCTGAAATGCATCTTGGGAGTTGCAGTTGAAGTCGGTGTTTGTTTTTTCATGGCTTCTATCAGCTTCTGTATCTCCTCCGACAGTTAAAGTCCTGATGATGAACACCATCCTGGAGGAGTATGTGGCTGCTTCCTTCATTACATCTGTGTAACAACGTTTGCTGATGTGTAACCTGATCCATGCATTATTCAAACGAATCACTTCCTCAGTAAAACACTCATCTGCTCAAACACCACTTTACATTTTAAACTCCAGGAACAACTTGTTTTGAATCCCAACCTTGAACCACTTCAGATTCCATCCCACCAACACTGACCTCACTTCCACTGCACTATAATTATAACTATTAACTATTGTTAAATTACAGATAACTATCAAAATGACAGAGAAAAAAAAAATTCCCGTTAACCATAAAAAAACAGCCCATTATTTTTTATTTATTTATTTTACTATATTTAACTCAATAAATAAAAAATAAAATAACACAGATATACATATATGTATATATACAGAGAGATAGTTATATATATATTACATGTTGACTTTAAAAAAGAAAAAAAAAAAAAAACAGCCAAATATCAAAAATCTGTTTTTATCGATGGTAATTCCTTCTCTTTCAGCGCTTTTATTTATTTATTTTACCATATTTAACTCAATAAATAAATAAAATACAAAATAAAAATAAAATTATATAAATGGTAATTCCTTCTCTTGCAGTGTGTTTTGTTTTAAACTCAATTTAACTCAGTTAAATAAATAAATAAATAAATAAAATATTATTTTCCAGATATTGGGAAATAAAGAATTGGAAATGATAAAATAATGTTTTTTTTAACTATCTTTTTTTTTTTTTTTTTTTACAATATTCCACCCTTGATGCCAGATTTACTTTTAACAGATTTCTTTCTCTTTTTTTTAAAATGGTGTCTGTATGGTGTCAACTACTATAAATATATATTTATTGTTAATTACGATATTTTGCACTTTGATTCACTGTAAACGTGTCTTGTACTCATACCTATAACTGCACATACTAATCAAACATTTATTTATCTTCTTGTTTAAATGCTCGCGGTTTTTTTTGTGTGAGTAGTTTACGGTCAAAGACAACACTGGAGTGAAATCCCTCATGTGTTCACACACTCAGCCAGTTCTGCTTCTGATTTTAGCAACAGAATCAAGTTGAGGCTGTGAGGAGAAACAATCCAGCACTAACGTCAGGCGGTTTGTTTCCTCGGGCCGGTCATGAATCTGTCTTCTGCTGGCTCGTCCTCCTTTCAGCTGTTTGTGAGCATCATCGGGGGCTCGGCTGCTCCGTTGTCAGCGCTGCGGCTTACGGTTAGCTTTGTGTCCCACAGCCCCAGTAATTGAGGCTAAGAGGTTTATCTGGAGTCAGGCCTCTCAGGTCCTGGTCAGATAGAGGAGCCTGGAGCTGACCAGGCAGGCTGCAGAGACTCTCCAGAGACGGTCCGCGGCTGTTTTTCATCCTCCGTCCTCCCCCAGCTCTGACTGTGGAGGGTCTCGCTATCTCCTTAACCTCTCCTGTGAGTGGGGGAAGTCCAGGTCACCACCTTGTAGAAGCAGACGTCTCCGTCCACTGCTTCCTCAGCCCGACGCTCGAGAAGAATAACTTTTGTTGTTTTGTTTCTAGCTGTCATTTTTGTACGGAATTAACTAGAAAAAAAAAAAAAGTTAATTTCCATGTTAATCCTAAATATCAGACCATAACTGTAAATATTGTCCACATAAAAAATCTGTATTTAACTCTAAACTACTGTCTTTACATAAGCAAATCTTTTACAGATGTTTCCCGTTTTGTTACAGAAAATAACTAGAAAAAAAAATTAGTGTACATTTACATGGTTATCCTAAAATGAAAAATTATTTCCAAATCAAAAACTTAAAAAAAAAAAAAAAAGGTAAATCATGCTTCGACTGTTATTTTACGTATTTTTCCCAATTTTCTTAAGAAGTAAAATCACAGAAAAAAATATTTATTTACACAATAACCCTTAAAAACTGTAAATCATTTCTCCAAATCAAAAATTCCAAATGCTAACTTATTTTAAAATTTATTAACAAAAAATTACATTTTACTGTATTTAAATCAGCAAAAATATTATTTTACACATATTTCTTTTTTNAGAAGCAGACGTCTCCGTCCACTGCTTCCTCAGCCCGACGCTCGAGAAGAATAACTTTTGTTGTTTTGTTTCTAGCTGTCATTTTTGTACAGAATTAACTAGTAAAAAAAAAATAAAAAAAAAAATAATAATTTACATGTTAATCCTAAATATCAGACCATAACTGTAAATATTGTCCAAATCAAAAATTGGTATTTAACTCTAAACTACTGTCTTTAAATAAGAAAATCTTTTACAGATGTTTCCTGTTTTGTTACAGAAAATAACTAGAAAAAAAACTAAATATATATTTACATGATTATCCTAAAATAAAAAATGATTTCCAAATCAAAAACTTGAAAAAAAGGTAAATCGTGCTTCAACTGTTATTTTACGTATTTTTCCCAATTTTCTTAAGAAGTAAAATCAGAGAAAAAAATATTTATTTACACAATAACCCTTAAAAACTGTAAATCATTTCTCCAAATCAAAAATTCCAAATGCTAACTTATTTTAAAATATATTAACAAAAAATTACATTTTCCTGTATTTAAATCAGCAAAAATATTATTATTTTACATATATTTCTTTTTTTAATTTTAATTGTATTTTTTTATTATTTACTGTTATTTTACAGATTTTTCTTTTGACTACAGAAAATAGCTTGTAAAAAACATAAATATACATGTTAACCGTAAGATAAAGTCCAAATCAAAGCTGTATTTTTACTAATATTTACACTGTTTTACTGTCTTTAAATCAGCAAAAAATGTAAATCATTTACCGGATTTTTCATTTTTCCACTATTTTAGCAGTTTTTCAATGTTACAGTATTGGAACATTTTTTACGTATTTTTTCCAGCACCCCTGCTGCCACATATTTATTGATGTTTTTGTTTTTTGTTTTTTTTACAGTGTACAAACACACATGAGCTCACAAACCCAGACAGCACTAAGCGAGTACCAGGGGTCTCTCTCAGGCTAATTTTACCGACCAGCCGGCCCAGGAGGGGGGAGTTAGGAGAGAGGGCACATTAAGAGGTGTTATTTTAAGCAGATGTGTCAAGGCGGAGGATGGAGGCAACCTGAGGGCAGCTTATCAGAGCTCTGTGTATGTGTACGCATGTGACCGCTACTCCTGCTATTAGAAACATGTATCGGTGGATATTAATGGCTCTCTGTGCAGTGATACTCCACTACATAGTGCACACACAAACACACACACACACGTATTAAATTTTATTCCAGGAAAGTAATTTGTTCCTTGTTAACTGACACCATGCAGCATTTTCTGGTGTAAAACTGGATGATTCAGCTCGGCGCAGATGGAGCAGCGACCGGCTGCTTTCTTTCATTTCTTTATCTTTAAACACACTTGCCGTTGCCACAGTAATTAGAACTACCCCACGCTGCATGCAACAGAAATTAAATTGCTCTGTCTTTGTTATCGTCATCTTGTTGTCAGACTCGGTGCGGATTCAGCCCTTCTCAGAACAGTTGGGATTCGGCTGACTGCAAACTTCGTCGCCACGGGCAAACCGCTAATCAAAGCGAAACCCGCTGTTTCTAACCACCGCTCTCCTCTTCCTCTCCCCAGACAGCGAGATTGTTCCCCCCGACTGCCTCCGCCCACGCTCCTTCACCACGGTCCGCTCCTCGTCGCTGCGCCGTGAGGCCGACGACTCCCGCCTGTCCGTCAGCCTGTGCGACCTCAACCTGCAGCAGGAGGACGGAGGCTCCGCCCACGGCCACGCCCACCGCCACACCCTCCACCTGGCCTCGGCCTCGGCCTCCTCGGCCTGCCCCATCCCGCAGAACTCCCTCAACTCCCAGCAGTCCTCGCTGCTGCCGTCCGCCCTGGAGAGCGACCTCCACTTCCACCAGCTGCGCGGCGCCCACATCAAGACGCTGGACGAGCAGACGGTGGCGAGGTCCGAGCACGCCCGCGAGGAGCGCACGCTGGTGTTCACCAACCGGCCGCTACGCACCGGCGAGACCGTCTTCATCAAGGTCACCAAGTCCAGCCCGGCGCGCTCGGGCTCGCTGTCCTACGGCGTGACGTCCTGCGACCCGGCGGTGCTGCGTCCCAGCGACCTCCCCTACAACCCCGAGGCGCTGGTGGACAGGAAGGAGTTCTGGGCCGTGTGCCGGGTCCCGACGCCTCTGCAGAGCAGCGACATCCTGGGCTTCCTGGTCAACCAGGAGGGGGAGGTCATCCTCAGCCACAACGGCACCAACGTGGGCATGCAGGTGTGCGTGGACAACTCCCGCCCGCTCTGGATGTTCTTCGGCCTGCACGGAGCCGTGACGCAGCTGAGGATTCTGGGTAAGTCACTGCACTTCCACAACTGCTAATGTTCAGTCCATGAAACCCTACATCATGGTTGTCAAACTCAAACGCACAATGGGCCATTCTTTGTGAGGGGTGGCTTCAATTGCCCCGATTTGGTACCATGAGGTTGTTGTTGTTGGATGTCGAGAGTTGCCAAAGAATGTCAACAGAAGGGGACGCTTGCAGGTCTTCATTTACGCCCCAACGCACGAGCAGAGCATTCTGGGATGTGTCGTATCAGCAGTGCTATATACCAGCGAGCCAGCTCTTACAGACGTCTGATATTATCTCAAAGTTTGAGATAAGTTGACACCTACTATGCTCTAGATTCTCCACTTGCTATAACCTTTAGATTCTGTCCGACAAACGTTCCCTGTTCGGCAAACACCAACATCTTTTCAACCATACTGAGAACAAACACGTGGACCTGCAGGGCATTTATTAGCTGCCAGAACAACTGCAGTAATTTCACAATTAGTTTTAATTCTAAATGATCCCTGACGTGGAGACAGGACGGATCAGGATCTGACGAAAGCTCAACACATCGCATCCATCACTTTGAATTTAACACTATTTAACCAAGAAACTATGCCCACTGTGGACTAATGTTTGAGGCATGTTGGATTTTTTTTTCCAGTTTGGACACATTGTTGTCTTTTTAAACCAAAATAATGAAGATTTTGGAAAGGTTTCAGACAAATGTGTGATTTAAAACTGGTGTTTGTCATTTTAAACAAATTCTGAGTCATTCTGGACTGTTTTTGAGTCACTTTGAACAAGATTCAAATCATTTTGGACAACTTTAAGTCATTCTGGACTGTTTTTCTTTATCCTATTACAAATGGTTTTGGTTATTTTTAATTTAGTCATGTGTTGTAGGATGATGTTCACGTGACTGTTTTAAATGGATCCCAAATACATGCAGATATTATTGGACAAGGTTTAATCTTCATTTTAGCGTCATTCTGACTTGATCTGTTTGTTTTTCTATTTTAGGATTAGTCAGACTGCTCTAAATTTAAACTTCAGTTGGGAAACTAATCGTTAAGCGTCAGCAAAAAGCTTTTTTTCTTTCTGGTTCTTGAAGATGCTCTTTCAGGAGGCTTGTTCAGCTCAGACGTTCCTGTTTGCTTGACTTCTTCTGTCTGCGTTTGAGCTATTCAGACAGATCAGCCGGACAGATGAGAAACTATTGCAGAAATACGGGCGTCAGCGTCCACGCAGGTTGGCAGGTAACAAGAAAACGCGGCGCACAGATGTCAAAATAGGTCTGAAACAGTGCCAACGCCGTAGTTTTTCCATGAGAGAGCTCCAGTTTCTATGTATTTTGGTCACAAAAACAGAACACGATGTTTTGAAGATCTTTCACCTTTAGCTCTCATTAAGTTCTCAGAACTGGAAAAGCCTCTTTAATGAGAGGTGAAACATCTTCAGAAGCAAAAAGGTAAAGTCCTGCTGCGTTCTACCAAAGCTCTTAGGATGATTACGACCTCGACGGCGGAGAATCCATACAGGCAACAACATAAAAACAAATCTAAGAGGTCCTGATGGATCTGTTTTTAAAAATGACAGCATCAAACAGCGTCAGCTTCCAGGCTAAAACATCCCTCTCAGACTTAAAGAGCTTATATTTAAAGGTTTAGGGTCTACTACAATATGTTTACATGCTTTAGAGTTAAACATGCATTATGTATTTCATAGTGTGCACTGCAGAAGCACAAATAGCTGTATTTGGTGAAGGCTTAGTACATTTGCAGAGCTTTTAGATGCACAAAAAAAGCAGCTACACAAACCCCGAAAAGCATCAAGAAAACTCCCCAAGAGTCACAGAAAACATTAACTCTTTTCATGCCCTGAGCGTTTTTTTTTAAATGATTATTATTGTTTTTATTTCTGGCAAATAAGCTGGTAAATGTGTACTCAGTGATATGTGGTGAAGTCCACGTTTAAACTCTTGTTCTGTGAGCCGATGCACTCCATCAGCAAACACACTGCAGGCAGCTACATCCACAGCCGGACGCTGAACATGAATCAGCTTTTATATACATCTGGCACAAAAAACAAACAAAAAAAAACAACGGCTGTAATGCTGAATCAAACAGCACACATCGCTGGTTGTGAGGGAACACTGTAATTCTGTTGTTATGCTGCAGTTTATCCCGCCGCTGTCGAGACAGAGTGCAGACTCATTGTTGTTACAGCAACTTTCCACAGTCGTAAAATGCGATTTCACAGCATTACAAACGGCCGTGCTGTGTTTTCTAACTAATCTACAATGAAACGGGATTTTCTGGACCGTATTTCACGCCGTCGCTGGAGCAGAACCCTCAGCGGTGTTTTGATCGTTTTAGCATGAACGCAGATTCACAAAACACGGCCGACACGTAGCACTTATGGATCAGATCCATAACAGCCTGGACAACACGGTTCTTGTTCCAGAAATAAAGCAGGATATAAACTTATCATGTAGTTATCAGCAGATACAAGTGTGGCTTTATAGGAGAAGTTTTACCTAATGTAGAACTTTAGATGTGTAAAAATATGCTACAGAGTTTAATAAATGTTTTCATTAAGGAGATGCATCGCTAGTCCAACGATTACAACGCTACAAATACTATCTGGTCAAAGTAATTATTGATATTTTATGTCGAACACTAGTCAACTGTTCTAAGTGTAAACTGGAACAAATAACGTTTCTCAAAACCAGAACACTTTGGTGATGTTTTCACTAGAAAATGAAAATGTTGGAGCATACAGCTCCTCAACGAAGCCATTCAGAACGAGCATGTGGACGTTAACCTGCAAGATGTTTCTCATAAATGGTGTTTGATAGCTTTTATTCTGCAAGATGATGCTTCAGCAGCATTTATAAAACAATTTGGTGATTAAAGAAAGTGATCTATTGCTTTAAATGGTTCCTCAGATGATGTTTAGCCTTTATTTTAGCCTCAATTCTGGCAGGATCTGTTGTTGTTGTTGTTTTTTTTTACTTTAAAAGGAGTCTAAATCGAAATTCCAGATAGGAAACAAGTTGTTGAGCTTCAGTAAAAGAACTTTTCTTTTTGGTTCTTGAAGACATTTCAACCATCGTCTTTCAGCTCAGGATCATTTTCCCTGATGACTAAGAATCTATTGAAACGCTGTTAGTTTATTTATGAATGCAAACGAATCCACTGCGTCCTGATGGATTTAACGACCACTTAACACGCTACAGGTGTTTCATACGTCACTGAAACCTGAGCTGGTGTTTTATCTGCCTCCTGTATGTGTCCTAAGCAAGCAGCAGCCTTTAATCTCTGACCGCTCACTCCATCTTGTGAATAATCCGGCTCTAAAGACTAACTGATGGTGGAAATAACCATCCCTTCAGCTCGGCGATGTGTCCCGGGTCGGGAACTTACAGATCGGTATATTGATCTTCATTTGGCTGCGTGAGAGCTCGGTGCTTTAATTCACTTTCTCCCCCCCCCACAGCGGCGGTGGTTGGGGGGGTCGAAATCTATTTGTGTTAAGCGTTGAGCGCTCTGACAGCCGAATTTACGGTCGCGGCCGAAGGGGTCAAGAGTCGGAGCGAGCACTTTGTCGCTTTGTTTGTCACAATATTTACAGCAGATGTCCCGCGGCAGGAAGATTCTGTACACACTCGTGGCGTTATGGGGAGAAAAGTAGATGCTCAGTCACGACCCGGGGGGAAGATGAAAAACAGGAAGCCAGCGAGAAGAGGTGGAAATAAGCGTGCGAGCGGCAGGGCTGTGACCTGCTCGCAGCGGGAGAGACATGATGTCTCAGCGGGGTGGACGCTCTGCCTGGCAGCGGTGCGCCGGGACACCTGAGGTTTGTTTACCCCGTTCTAAACGCCGATAATGACAGGGAGGCAGCAGAGGTGCGCGGCAGGTCCGGACCCGGCACTTCATCAGCCCTGCCAAGCATATTGCCTTCCCTGCGAGGCGCTGGCAGCTGTGGGAGGAGGACAAGTGGAAGACAGGCTGCCTTTAGGATTCTGAACGATGTTTGTTCCCACACCTGCCAGCGGTATCGCATTTAAGCAAATTGGCACAATTCTTAAAAACCCTCGGTTTTCAGCGCGTCGTACAGTCGCAGAGGTGCTTGACGGCAGAAAAGGCGACATCTTTGTCAGCCGTCTAATGCAGGTCGACGCGCGCGGCAGTAAAAGCAGTCTTCTATTAAGAGGAATAACAGTCGAAACAGCGCCGGCCTTTCAAAGGTGTCACAAGTGTTTGTCTGTGGAGGAAGAGGCATCTATAAATACATCCTGCTTTTCTTCGGTGACAGCAGCGGAAAAAGGAAGCTAGACGAGGTTAGAGGGGAGCAACCTTCACTTTAACTCGAGGCAGACACGTCGAACACAAGTCATCATAAAAAATAAAAAAAACACCCTCCCCCTCCGCTCCTCTTTTGCATGCTAAACTCCGAGGCCGATGCTGTCCTCCATTAGCTTGACCCAGTTAACATCAACCATGACAGCAACGTCGATACGAATCACAGCGAGCTTCAATAAAGCTCTGATGTGCAGACGGAGAATATCAGCGATCAATCCGACCCGTGCCAGAGGAGCAGAAATTCTTTCCGGTGATTTTGGGAGGTTGGCAGTCGCGCTCGTGTTTTCCATTGCAAACAAATTACCGTTACTTTACCGTTAAATTACACTCTGGCTCGGAAAACGCACACAACGGACCACCTGGTTTTTCTCTCCGTGCGCGTCTCTAATAATCGAAAACAGAAAAGCGCCGGAGGAACATCCAAACAGGAAGCGCCGAACAATGAAACAGGTCCGACACACGCCTCCTTATCGGGGCCGATCTCGGAATTCCCGCTGAGGTGCGAATCGTCGTTACCGTCCAGCTGCTTTGAATTAGGAAGCCCGTCTTATCTCCACGCGCCGCCTCCTGATGTGTTGACTGGAGAGCGCTTTATTCTGCGGTTCGGCAGAATTCAAAGCTGCGTCCGAGTCAAGGATGTGTCCGAGTGGGCGAGATAAAGCAGCCACCACTTCAAACAAAGCATGAAGTAATGGAGCTTTCTAATAGGAACATCCTTACTCAAACAAATACGCGGGGGCTATCTCAGGTCACCGGGGATGAGGTGCTCGCTGAGGAAGTGATGCTATTAAAGTTTGTTGTTGCTGCTGCTTTAAATCTATCTGCAGAAATGTACTTTTAACAGTGTACATGCATCAATACGTGCCTCACTGTCAGGATATTTACACAGAGCATACCGTACTGTGATAATTAAAGCTGCCCACTGGGATTCTCTTGTAAACAGAGTTATGTTTACAATCACTTTGTGCACATCCTCGAGGCCTTGGACTTTTTTCCTTCCACGTGTTCGCAAGAGGTTTTTTTGGAATCGTGCACGTTTGCTAGCTTGCAGTCCTCGTCGGTGCATCGCTGCACTCGCTTCCACCGACTGTGGAGCAGCGAAACGACACAAAACGGGAATCTGTGATGTGTCCCTCGTGTGCTTGCACAAGTGGAAATGCATCCTCAAACGCCAGACGAAGAACTCAAGACCTGTGGCCGCAGCTTCGAGAAGCACTTTTTGATTGCATAGAGGAAATAACAGATTTACTGGAGGAAATGAGTCCTGTTTCCCTGACATAGTTTTACAGACATGTTGAGGTATCACATCGGAAAAAGTAAACATAATTTAAAAAACATCTTCAGTTGACTGTTTTGAAAAGAGTTGATTTGTTTCTGACTAAGTTCTGATGACTGTTTTGAACTAACAAGACTGATCAGCACTTTTCTTTTTTATTATCTTCGCCTCTGGACTGCATAAAACATGGCCAGAACCAGCTGACATGAAAGAAAAATTGATTAAAATTGTTAACTCTTAGACGCCCAAAGTTTTGTTTGTTTCTTCTTTGAGGTTTATTGGCGGGCGGCTGGCAAATAACTGGTTTTTATTTCTGGCTTCTTCTGTCGAGTTTGCTTTGAAGTAGTTCATAAAAATAAGCAAAATGTGCATTTTCTTTTTTTGTTTTTTTAGGGAAACACTTCAAAAGTTTGCTTCAAATTGGCTTGACAGCTGCATCCCACAGCACATGTATCAGCAATATCTTAACACACAGACATGCAAGGACTTAAATCATAGAACAATTCTAAATACATACATGATTGTGCATTTTGAGGTCCCTAAAGTGGCTTTAGACCAATTTTTCGTGCCTAATTTAAAATGGACATCTTTGCCCTCTTGTCAGATGGTAAACAACAAAACTGCAGTCGACCAAATGATTACTGCATAAATACAAACTAATAACACCACCTGTGCATTTCGATTGGCTATACGTGAGTCTATCCCAGACAAAGCTGGCTACTCTGCAGACTGACAGCTCATTACTCCTGCGTTGGGTTTCCTCCTGCTCTCTGTAGCACCTACGCTGCCTCTGAAAACAGCTGAATCCACAAAACAGAAGTAATAGTTCTCATTTATGTACACTAGTTGTCAGACAACTGATCAAGTATGAAATTGCAGTTTAATTGTAGACCATAAACTCTACACGTTAACCAGCAGTCGCTCTGAAAAGAGTCGCTACCGAGTCCTTGCTTTTGTAGCGCCGGCGTCTGAAAAACGACTCGGGTTAATGACAACCGCTCTGCCGAGGCTGATTAGCATTCACACCCAACGGCCACAGAGAACGTTAGAGGCAATCGGAGGTTTGTCACCGGCTTATATCATCATTTTGTCAAAACATTGCTGGTGTTTCAAGATTTATACGCTCTGGAGGCCATTTTGGAAAAGCTCCATTTTCAGAGGAGGAAAGTGTTGCTGGAGTCTGAAAGGGCTGAAACACAAAGATAAAAGGTTGACCGGCCTCCTGTGGACGTAGCGTCCTGGGAACCTGTTCAGTGTGAACTTCATTTGCATCAGCTGTTCAAACAGATTGGATTTTGTTAACCGACAGATAGCTGGTCGAAGCACAGGAAGTGTATTTATTGATTATTAATTTATTTTAAATACATAACTGTACATAAAGTCCACATCAAAAAAATATTTTAACAGTAATTCATTCTTTTATAATGTGAAATCATAAAATTACACTATCTTTACCAGTGTTTAAATCATTATGATAAAGATATTTGCTGTTATCTTCACTATTTTACCTTTTTTTAAAAATATTATCTGAATGTTTTTCTGGCAGATTTGCCTCCAGATTTTCTTTCTTTTCCATATTTTCTTACCACTGTAGACTTACTACACTTTCTCAGCCTCAGGTGTACCTTTGAGCTAAGTGCGACTAGCATGCATGCTAACCATCAGTCGTTAACTGTCTGATCTTTAGCGCGCACTGTTAGCATGCTACGCTAAATTGTAGCAGTGTTCACATTTTATTCATTTATACAACCAGTGGCGCTAACATGCTTGCCTCGAGTATTAGCATTAGCTTAGCATTGCTAGAAGTGTAACTAGTGGTGTAGTAAGTGCATTTACTTTTTTTACTTTTTTTCCAATTATTTGCAAAGAGGGCACAGCTTATTCACACTAAGCTAAAGGTGAACGTAGCATGACCAGATGCACTTTTTGCATATTTTCCCGGTTTCGGGTAGAAAGCTGCACACAGCCGCCGTCACCTTTTACCATCCAACCACTGTAGAGGAGGGGCAGGACAATTATGACACCAGAATCCAGGTCTAAACCTAAATGATGTGACGGGGTGTTTTTTCGCCCACAACATCTCAGCGAGACTCGAAGGTTCGTCTTCATACTTCAGCCTCGCCTTCTTTCACAACTCTACCTCCTGTGACATTTTCACATCCACTACACCGAGCCCCCTAAATCTCATTAACACCGCTGACCTCCCTGCAGCCAGAACCCACACTGTGTGTCACCGCTTCCCTCCGACATGCGCAGGAAAAGTGACAGAATCTGTGTTTTCTAAGCTCCTCATGCGGGGACGTGTCACCTGCAGTTCTGCCCGGCGGGACACGGCGACTCAAACTGTGTTTTTCTACTGTCCAAACATCTCCTATTAGTGTGATTCTGTCAGAGCGGGCTGCAGACAGGCCGGCTGGCAGCTGAACTTCCACAGAGACATGTTTGAGGGGACCTCGTGCCTCGTGGCGTGGAAACAGGACACCCATCCAGTGACCCAATTCACATGTATTATAGATTCCATTAAAATGTCAACGCGCTCATGCTCGAGCGAAGCGTCTCGCCACCCACATCCTCATGCAAGTGCAGCTGCTCTCCTCCTCTTCTCTTCTTCTGTCGTCTCAGCTGCTCCTCTCTCCAAGACATTTCGGCCATTTTTGTGCTCCCCCTCCTCCTCTTTGTTTCTATCCCACCACCACAACTAGTGCACATGTATCCCCGCGGCAACGTCTGACACGCAAACATACTGACATTCACCGAACTCCACGCACACAAACAGGCTCACCAGCTAAAGTATAAAGGGCAGCGTACTGTTACATGATTTCCTGAGTTTGTGTACACATCGTTCGACTCTGGTCCTACTTTGGCTTATTTATTTTACTTCGGTATCGTATATCTGACTGCGTTTCTACTTTTTAGGCACGTATGCAGAGTCATTTAGATTTTTGTCTGAGCAATATCTGGCACAGGAATATTGCAGATTCGCAAATAATCACTTTCCAAATCAGAGTCAGTCAAATTAACAGGAATGTGCACATTACATACGTGGAAATGTGCTACATTCCATAGTCTGTAATGTAAACAACATGAGGCTTAATATTCCTCTTTTGGTGGACGGTCATCTAATCAAACAGCCTGTAAAGTGCAGCGTTATTAATAAAACAACACCGCTTCTCCCTCACTGATACTTCATGATTAATAAATATCACATTTGCTCCAACTGAAGCTTTGATTTTGGTGTTCAATCGTGTCCTTTCACGACACTTTACATTATTTCGTAATTGGAAAAACAGCATCTGACGGGCTTCAACCCAGGTACAACCTCCAAAAGAACTTGCAAAAAAACAAAAAAAGCAGCCGGTTTCATCTGGATTGTGACGGCAGTATGATGACTCTGTCTGGAGAGATTTTCCTGACAAGTTGGAACCGTAGAAGTGAGAAAGATGTAATTAATTTCACACTCCTGGAAAACAGCAGCGCGCCGTGTTTCGCACCTCGGCTGCCGATTTTTTTTTTTTGTAAATGCGTGTTTTATTATTTGTTAGTGCAGCAGTTTGTGAGAGGTTTGCATTCTCTGCTGCTGCAGGCCAAGAAAAAGGAATTTATAAAACAAGTCAGCGCTAACGATCATTTCTATTCAGGGCTGTTTTCTAAACCTTCAAGAGCAATTTGGCTGCGAGATGCTTTTCTTTTCAAAGCCCGTATCTTTCCAGGCACGCGCAGGTACATGCGTTCATACATATGTATGGACGCTTAAACTCTCCCTGCTACACCTGATGTTGAGATAAACAACTCAGGGATGTACCACTGTGTCCTCCCTCCAAAATAGCTCTTTTGTCTCTTAAGATAATATCTCCACCGCAGGCAAAAAGGGACTATTAACATTTTATGCAGCAGGGTAAGCCATGACCTTAGACTACAATCTACTGAGCTGCTTTCCTCTCATCCGATCTAAACACACCAGCACTAAAAAAAAAAAAAACATCATATCCTAAGTGCGCTTTTTGTCCTGATAGCACCTCAGAACGAGAGCTTCGCTGCAATTAAACTAAGGGCCACCCATTTTGAAGTGGTCTGTGTTTGAGGATCGCGTTTCGCCAGAGAAATGTTCATGTAAACTGTTCTCCAGGGTCCTTTTTTGTTGTTTTCCTTTCTTCGTGCTATAAACAGAGCCGCAGATTTTCCTTTTAACCCTTCAGGCTGTAAAGAAAGGCTGTAGAGAAATCAGATTCTGTCGAAGCTGATCCTGACACTTAAGCCCTCGTGGCCGACCCCACCCACCGCCGCTGTCACATGCCGCGCATTCCTCCCGTGCTTCAAAACGAAAAGGGATCCGTCCACGGATGCGCTCATAGGTGCTAAAGACGGACAGACGGACGGACGGGCGGATGATTAGATGGATGATTGAAGTGGGGAGCGGCAGAGATGTGGCCACGGAGAGGCGGCCCGACTCCCACAGCTGTTCACACCGGTCGGTTTAATCTAGCGGCGAGCAGGCGGGATCAGGGCGGATCCAGCCTCAGCTGCCCTGGATGGGAGGTGGCCGCCTGCCGAGGGGGGGGATTAGCAGGCAGGGGTGGACAGAGGGAGGGAAGGAGGGCAGGAGGTGGAGAGAGAAAGAGGATTCGGTTCCACAGGGGGGAAGCTGCAGGGCGAGCAGGCCGCAGTAATCCGACGAAAGGTGAAGCATGTCGAGCGCCGGTTTGATTCACGCTTCGGCCGTGTAGTCGCCGAGGTGCTCTGGAGCTCCTCGGTGTGTTTCACATGAAGGTCAAACTGAAACTGTGTCCACACTTTTTCTTTTTTTTTAAATAGATCCAAGAGCCACTTTACAAGGAGACTGCCCAGATGTGTGGATCTGAGAGAGGACTCTTGATTTGAATTGATCTAAAACACATTTCTGGGGAGTGCAAACAAAACCAAGACGGGTTTTTGTCCCAAAGTGTGCTGCATCACAAGTTGGAGGATTTATCATAACACAACACAAACAACAAAAGGCTGACAGAGAAGTTAGATGGCAAATCTGTCTACATCTGACCTTTCAATATCAACAATACATGAGACTATAGATTTTTTTACAACCTCTACAAACACTTTTCTCTCTACGCTGCACATCAACTCTAGAAAATGTTTCACCATGCAGAATGTATCCTCCAACAACTAGCTGCTCTGTACACTGTTAGAGCCATGCTGCATTTATTTTATTGATCAACTATAGTCTGTTGTGTGATGCAGAAACACAGCCTGCAATTAATCTGCAATTTTTCTTGAATGAATGAATAAAATTTCGAGCTTAAAGTTGGCTAATTGGTTAACGCGTGATGCTTTCAGTGACCGCTGTAAAACTGAAGATCAAACAGTTCTTCCTGTTTTTACAGTTTGATAAATGGTGTCATTTTTGGATTCTGTGATAAATAATCGCAATACTGAAACAATAATCCTGATTATAATATTATTTGTTTAAAGTAAGATAACTGGCCGTAGCATTTCTAGCTATACACGAATGAAAACTATGATTATTTGTGCATTTCTGGGTTTATTTTTGTACATGCAGCCATCGGGTTTATCTGATTCAGTGACACAGTACTCACCAAAGTCCACCGACAACTGCAGCAAGAATGCAATATTCAGTTAGACTGGAAAAAGAAAAAAAAAACATACAGGTTAGTTCATTTTATTTGGAAGGGAGAGCAGCCTTAACATAGAACTGTGCATTGTCAACATCTACCAGAACACAGAGCCCAACATCTTTGAATCAACGTGGAACACTGGGCTTTACCTCCACGTGTTCTGTCAGACTGTGTGATTTAAGTTCACGACCAGTTGAACTGCTGCAACCTTCTTTACAGCCGTGAAGCCACGTTGACAGACAGCCATATAAGTCTGAAATGCATTTTTAAACTCTTGCAGGTTGGAGACTATAAATTATGCGCTTGCTTGTCATTTAGTGGTTTGCTTGCTCTGTGTACGGTGCATTCTCTGGCTTTCGGCTGCTGTCTTGTACCTCCACCTGGGCGATATATGTCCCGGAGGCTTGACCGTCTCTCACGCAGCCTGCCTGGATAAGGAGCGTGGCCGCCTGAGGCCTCCCCCCTGCTAAAAGTGTTTTCGCTCCTGCTGCTCCGAACGACCTGTTACATCACGTTACACGCTGTACATGCATACATTCTTGGTGGCACCAGAGGGCTTGGGAGCACCGGGGCAACCCCTGGTATGCAAACAAAAGAGATTCCTCCGCCTAAACCTCCCCACCCCCCCAGAATGCCACATCAAACAGACGCAGAGCTGAACAAACCGGCGCTGGTGCAGTTTACGACCCGGCTCTTATGGGACACTATCATTAAATCCCAATGACCCATTATTGGCTTGGCCCGAAAGCGGGAATAGTTGTGTGTATGATGGCTCCGTCTGGGCATCGGCTGGATTGATCAGGCTGCCGGCGCAGATGGCGGCGGAGGGATGCGACCTGGCAGCCTGCTGGGAGATGCATTAGTGCAGAGCTGTCATGGTGATGTTACTGGTCAGCGCTGACGGTGACTCTGCCACACCAGATGACTCCGGTCGCACATTTATTCCTGTCAGCTGTCCAGGAGAGCAGACTCACCCATGAGCTGCTCCTCACCGCAGACAAAAATAAATAAAAAATAAAAAATATCTGAGCAGCTAAATATTGCAATGTGCACACAGGAGCTGATTTCAGATGCAGTTGTTAGCGCGCTAGATTTCTGACAGCGAGCTTCGGGGGAGGTAATTAAAAGGTATCTGCATTTACGTTGAGGAGCAGCAAAGCATTTGATGGGAATTCTTGTGGATGATTACATGCTCGCTCTGCAAGACAGCTAATTAGCATCTTAATTCGTGGAGTTTTTTTTTTAGTATCTGTGTATTACCTGTAATGCTAAACTCTTCAGGTGGTACAGTGATCTGTCCACTTATTGCATGGTTTGATTACCAGCCTCTCCACATGATAAAGTGTCCCTGGGCGAGGCACTGAACTAAAAAAGCGATTTCGGTACCACTGAGGGAGAAAAAAACCACACGAGTTCAAACCATTTACCGTTTTATTGTGACGGAGGATTGAGTGTTTAGTATTTAATTCTTAGGCAGATAAAATGGAAAGTTTAAAGCTGCACAGATTTTGTTGTTGTTGTTTTGTTTTGTGGCCACTTGGGGGCAAATCTGAAAACACAAGGTGCTAAGGCTAACATGTTAGCAACACACATTCAAACAGGAAAAAGGTGCGACATTAGCATTCAGCTGGACAGTGGTGGAAAATAATTAGGTTATGTACGAAAGCGCAGTACAATTTTGAGGTATTTCCATTTTATACTTTACACATTTCAGCTGGATATAATAAACTTCATGCTCCACTACGTTTATCTGAAGATGAAGATTTGACACTATGGAGAAAATAACAAGCTTTTAGATTATAACGCTGCGTAATTGCAGATTAAACACGTTGTTTTCCAGCCTTTTCGTCTTCTCCCGTTAATCAGCGTTGTTGTCAGACTCACATTTCAGATCCAACAAATACAGATTTCTTCCCCCCCTTCCTCCTCCAAACTTCTCACATGGTTTCATTTCGATAAAACACAATCCGATCCCGTATCTCAGCAAAATCGTAGATTAGAGACAAACAGACTGAGCAGATTGAAAACAGATTTGTGGATCAGAACTTTGTTATTTCTTCTTTCTTCTCCCATGAATCATCTGATGAGCCGTCTGATTTATCTTCTGTCTTTGTATATAAAACTGGGTATGAAGTAGTTCAGACTGTGGCAGCTACAACAGACACACGCCGGTGCTTCACTGGTAACGATCCAACGATGGCAGATGTAATAATATCAGTTAGAGGGATAAACACAGCACTTTATTTTCATATTTAGGAGAAAATAAAGAAAAATACACTTTTTCATGCAGGACTTTTGCTGAATTCTTGCACATTATTTCACATAAGACATTTCTATTTAGAGTTTATATTGCACTTATTGTACATTTTGCATTTTATTGTTTATTTTTGCTTATTTATCTGTATTTATGGTGGTGCTAACTTTACTCTTCCTGCAGCAATAACCAAATTTCTCCTCGGAGATTAATAAAGTGTTCTGTTCTACATGTAATGGAGTACTTTTACTTTGCTGTAATGGCGTTTTTACTTAACTAGAGGGTCCAAATACTTATACTAAAGGGAAATATTTAGCTTTTTTTTGTCGCTAAATTCCATCTTCCTGCAAGCTAGTCTCGCCTGTCGTTTGGCGCGAGGAAGGCAGAATAGCAAGAGCTTAGTTTGTTTACAACCGGCACCTAAAAGAGGTCAAAAATCTCTCCGTCAGTCTAGCAGTACGAGACCTTACATACACGCCTTTAATCTATTCTTAATATAAAACTACAAATATAGCTCGGCTTAAAAGTCATGTGTTCAGCCGTGTTTCTGAGTCCAGCTTGTCGTGTCAATCAGGCGGCCTCTACCCGCCTGACCTGCGTTTCGAGGCATCGCTGGAATTCCAACATGTGCTCCCTAAACTTGCACTTGGAATTCCCATTTGTTTCCTCCGACCGCCGTTCGGAGACTGGAAAGAATGGAAGACACCCACTCGGTGTCGAAATAACTCTTTCCCAAAAAAAAAAAGACAAAACGGATGATGAATACGTGCGCACTTCTGAAATGACTCACAAATTGGAGTGCTCGCTCTGCTCCGGTTTCATGACTGCAAATGTGACGCCTGAAGAGCGCTGAAGTTAATCCTGCTCCACTGTAGAGCGAAGATGAAACAAAACAAAAAAAAAAAGAAATAAAAGAACAGCCGACCTATTTGCCGCGACGTCTTCTGCTCTTTCATCTCCACGCTTCAGCCATTAGACGCCTACTTTTTACATGCTGCATTTGCTGTAACTGGTAATTTATCTAACACCCCCGCCCCCTCTGGCTGTTTCTTTCTTCTCCCACCAGGCTCCACTCATCTCGGGGACCCACGGGCCACGTCGAACCCCAGCTCGCCCTCCTCGTCCCCGCACACCCCCAGCGCCCTGGGAAGCGGCAGCTCGGATCCGGTCCTGAACGGAGGCCTGTGCTCGGCCGCTTACTGCAGCTCGGCGGGCGGTAGGTTCACCCACACGGAGGGATGCTGCTGCACAGGCACACCATCGCTCACCCCACAGGGGACTGAGAGGAAGCCATTAGAGGATGGCGAGCAGATGTCGTCCTGCAGTAGCTGGGAACAATGGCCAGCGCTTGATGGTCCCAGTGCTGCTGCAGCTGGATGCGGGCATCTGTCGTTATGTCACACTGTTACATAAATGTGACTGATGCGGTGTCTCTTTGAGATATTGCAAGACATAAACCTGAAAGAAAACTCCTTCCTTTTATGCCCGACAGCCACACTGAGATGCTTTTTCCTTATTCATTCGTGTCCCTTTTATGTTGGCCAGCTTCTCGTTGGGTACAGGCAGGAGTTTTGCATCTTGAACTGTTTTCATCTCTTGTGTGCAGGTTGTTGATACTCGAGTATTTCCACCCTGTGCTACTTTACACTTCCACTCGGCTACACGTCAGAGGGAAACGCAGCACTGTCTGCTGCACTACATTTATCTGAACATGAAGATTTTACACAATAACAGGCTTTTAAAATACAACACACGGGTGCAAATTGAATCAGTGGCTTCCAGCCGATTTAGTCTCTTCCATAAATCGGTGTGTTGTCAGACTCACTGATTTTTCACTCGAAACTTCTCACTTTTCATTTCAATAAAATCAAATCCAACCCACTATCCCAGCAAATAAAATAAAAATGGTGGAAAATAGGTTGTCGGTACTGTTTGGATCTACTCGTAAAAGAATATGATATGAGGTCAGGTCAGAGCGATATGGATAAAGGAGGTACCACCACTAAATGTTGACATAGATCTATTTGACGCACGAAGAAGCAAGCAGTTATCTCACATTGATACGCATTAAATGAAGAAGAAGTAAAACCCAGAGGAGTATCGACTGCACCACCCAACTTTAAGACCACCAGTTTTGAGAGTGATGGAGGGTGAAGCATCTCAGATTTGCATCTTTAAAAATGTTCTTATCGCTATTAATTAGACGTCACTTTCAAACCCAGACCGCACCACTTTTTATTCTAAGTAACCCTTTCGTCTTGTCTTTGCGTCCGCAGGAACAACCCCGAACTCACCGGTCAGCCTCCCCAAGTCCCCCACGTTCCCTTCAGGCCGCGGGCCGTGGTCCGACGAGTGCTCGATCTGCTACGAGAATGCGGTGGACACGGTCATCTACGCCTGCGGACACATGTGTCTGTGTTACACCTGCGGCCTCAAACTCAAGAAGATGTCCAACGCCTGCTGTCCCATCTGCAGGAGGCAGATCAAAGACATTATCAAGACCTACCGCAGCACGTAAGGGAAGGCCGGGGCGGACGGACGGCCTCCCGAAGATCAGCAAAAACCCCCAGAGTTGAGGAAGGAAATGTTTAAGTTCAGGGAACACGAACTCTGGTACTTTGATTTAACACAAATATTGTTGGCTGGTTCTGTCATGTGACCTTTTCCAAAGCCGGTACCTCTTGGTCGGGGAGATCTCTTCTCTCTTTCCCTGCGGAGGCGGCGCTTGAAGTGGCTCTCTCCCGGTATTACGAAAGACTTTGAAGGAGGAAGGAAAAAAAACAAAACTGAATTGATTCTCTTTCATGCGTTGAGCCATGCTGTAAGATTTAGGGACAGTCGCCGGAGCGGTCGAGTCACTTTGGGGCTGAATGTCTCAATAACGGCTCCGTTAGAGGACGACTGAAGCGCCGAAATACGCCGTCAACAAGATTTGTGACTTTAAAAAAAAAGAAAAAGCACACCGGCAGCAGGTAATCATCTCAGTACGTCACAACTTGTGTCTGTGTGTTACTGAGACTCGGAAAAAGAGATGCTCAAGTGACGGATCTCTGTTATTGTTGTGGTGATTATCAGTGAGTGATGTGTTTAGAGACGCAAGGCGGTGCTGAGTATTTTAAAGTAGGATTGTAACACCTCTTGTACTCATATAACCTAATGTACCGTTATGGTAGTTCTATTGCAAACGTTGGTGGTAGCTATGTTGTTGTGCTAGCTAGCTGCTTGCTCTGCAATGTGGTTTGTTGCACTGAAATCAGCATCGTCCTCTCAGAAATGCCCCAGAGAGGAGACAGACACTCATCGGTTAAATAAAAAAAACAAAAACACAACCTGCATCCAGCAGACTCAGCAGCTCTGAAATCATGAAAGGAAACAGAAAGTGGAAAAACAAAACAACAAAAAAATTTGGATACTCCTCAGGGCCGGCAATCTTTTTTTGTAAGAACTATTTTCCCAATCTCTACCTACATAACCTAATACACTGTGAGCGCTCATGACGAATTGACAAGTCCTCAAAAATAGCTCCCATAACAACATAAAGTCAAAGGATTGTTGCCATGGTATCAGCCTCCTGCCTTAACAACACAGAAGGTTCATTTGCGGATGTATCATGTTCTGTGTTTTTCCAAAAAAAATAGAAAATAAAAAAACAAAACCACAAAAAAAAAAAGATTAATTACCAAATAATGCTGTTGTGTGGCACCGACTGTCACAAAAAATGTTCACTCAGAGGACAAAAAGCACACAAATTCAAATGCTATTTTTGTAATTCACCACATTTCAAATATTTAATCTTTGTGATGGGACTTTCACCAGCAGCAGAGATCCTTTACAGAAACGGGCAGGGGTATTAACAATAAAAAAAACAACTCAGATTTTGAATATTTCTACGAACCCTGTCCCCTTATTTCAGGTTAAAGCGTCTCCATACACCCCCGCCCCCGTCACACATAAGCCATAGCTTATACTCCAGGACAACACAGCAGGCTGAGAGGCTGTATTTTTAAAAACCTTCATTTTGTAGATAATCAACCAAACGGGGCTCAAACCTATGCTGCTATGGTATTTGCCAGCTGACGGTGATGTTTCACACGTCCCTCCTCCCACATTACAGTTTGATTACGCTACTGCTTGAAGTGTTAATTCACATTTGAATGTTAACTTATGTATTTAGGGAGATTTTTATCGGTGTGCTTGAACTTAAAAAAACAAAAAAAAGGAGAAAAAAAAAAGTTTTATGTGTTTTTTTGTTGTTGTTTTTTTTTTAAGTTTGTTTGACTTAATAATCAAGCTTCTACGATTTTTGTTTTATCCAAAACCATGAGAATCTAGATTTGTTTGTGTGAGCATGGAGGGTTTCTTGTACCTCGAAGCAAACAGATATTGCAGTACACAATCAGACCTAATTGCTTTGGGGTGCAAGACGCAAACTCTCGGTTTTATTACAATCCCTGAATTCAGGTTTTCTTTCCGTTTTTTTTCTTAGTTTGTTTTTTTTTTTGTAATTTATCTTCTTGTGCGTGCGCCCACGTTAGGGAACCCTGCGACCCACTCCTGTATTTATAGCGCTTATCATTATATAGTCTGAAAGCCGTCGCTGTATGGCAACGATAAATGTCACTTTATGAAGCTACTGATTGTAATCTTGTACATGTTTAGGCCAGCGTTGCTCTCTGAGATTCAACCATGGCACGTTTTATTTTGTGCAGACACTCCGACCAAATCCAAAAATCATTAAATTTGTTTTTTTTTTTAAACACATTGTGTAAATGTAATTCCTCTCAATTCATTAAATTTTTTGGACCACGTCAATTATTAAACTCTCACTATTTTAATCTGTACATGATTTTATACACACATTTAAATGAAATTTTATTTTCTTCATCCAGAATGCTCCACAGGCTCCTTGAATGTTACTGATCCTGTAATGTATTATTTATTTGTCCACATGTACGGGTGGACCGATTCCTCCAAACCTGCTTTTTATTGTGTGTTAGCTTTTCTTCTTCTACATTACACTGATGCAGCTCCTCTGTGTCCGGCCGATCACGCAGCAGCACATTTAGACTTTCTTTCTGTAAATCTTTTTGTCGTGCATGAGTTTTCTGTTCACCCAGCGTGAACATCGGGACCAACGGTAGACGAGCATCGGAGCGGAACGCTGTTAGTGTTCGTGTAGACTGAAACCAGTGGCTAGAAAAACTATATAGCGCTCAGTTTGGCCATTATTGTGACACAGCAGCTGAAGTACTTTGCAAACCTGTAATTTTTTCTTTTTCTTTCTTTCTTTTTATTTGAAGCAGCAAGCGTTTGTTCGTGAGCTCTGTTCAGTGTGAGTCGGATGATTGTGGTTAATAAACTTTCCAGATGTGTTTGAGCAAAATGTTGTTTGCCTCATCATTGCAACAACACATGATAGCACAACATTTTCCTCCAGAGAAAGACCAAACAGCCAAACAGCTAGAAGACCACATTTTATCACGTCTAAAATCAGAGCTCGTAGTAGATGGTGTATCCTCATAAAGCAGTAATTTATCTTTTTGTTCAACTGCAATCACTTTATAATGTTGCTATGCTAACATGTTAGAAAACAGTTATTATATTTACAAATTATTGTAGTTATTTATTGCTATTTTACATGGATTTTATGACAAATTTAAATAGCATTAACATTAACATTTAACAGAACTGAAGTTAAAGAGATGTCAACATGCTAATACGGACATTCTAACAGTGCACACTTTTGAAGGCGAATCAATATGCTAACATCAACATGCTAACATTTACCTTTACAGTGGAGTTACCATTCTAACATTACCAGGCTAACAGTAAATCATTACTGTTAAAAGTAGTGTAAACGTGCAAACATTAGTATGCTAACAGTGAAAAAAAAAATACTGTTGAAGTTGTAACATTAATATTAGTGCTACCACACTAATATTAGCATGCTAACAGTATGCTTTAACTGCTATAGCAGAGTCACTATGCTAATAGTAGGATGGTAACAATAAACATTTACTGTTACAGTCGTGTTACAATGTAAATATTAACATGTTGTCTTGTTTACACAGCCAGTAAGCAACTTTAGCATCATATGAAGCCATTTATTGGCCAGAATCGTACTGTACACGTATTAAAGTCCAGCATTCACATTCTTTTGTGCTCCTGGGAAATAAAGCTGCCTCTTAAGCTGCTAAACACTCCTATAGGTTCCATGCTAGCTAGATGCTAACTTTGTCTTCATGGTCATCTAAGAGTAACTACGGAAGCTGGAAGGCAGTTTAATGAAAAAACAGTGAGCAGCAGACTATGTAAAACCAACAACAAACCAAGCTTAGAAACTCTGTTACGGAGCTGCAGCAATGTGACTTTCACATATATTTGATTTATTCATAGAATAACATAAAAATACCTGTTAATGCAACAACACAAAGTCCCAACTTTACCACTACAACACGTGAAATGCCAGTTACACAAGACACCGTTAGCTTTTAGGCTACTGCAACAAGTCAATAAGTTTTCTGCTGCTTTCTTATGCTTTCTTGGAGACACAAACCCGAGCCTCCTGATGAATAGCAACTTTGTTTGGCCCTTCAGCAGCAACAGGAACAAGCCAAAGCTACGAATTCAGAAATGCTCAGTGGCTCCGAGCAGCGAAAGTATTTTTTTTTCTTGCAAAAAAATAGATTTCTGGTAGATGCTCCTAATATGTAACTTAAAACACTATCACAAGGAAGTCAAGTGCCACTTGGCTAACTGTTGTAGCTACAGACCACTCTGTGTAGCTTTACATGATAACAAACAGCAGGAGACCCATGAGGTATGTCTGCAGGTGACCAGTGTTTTGTGACTCACTGTAAAACTAGAGTCATTTCCTTCATTTTTATAGCAGGGAGCAGTAACTCTGGGTGTTTTTTCCACCTAATATCCCGTTTTTTGCTAAATGAAGCTGCCGCAGAGCTATGTATGTGTTTAAATGGATGCCAAATAATGCAAATCATCCCTCTGTGTGGATGGAAGACAGAAGTCGTGAGTGTTTTGTGACTGGAAGCCATAAACCTCACCGTGGTCTCCATGTTGTTGTCTTGACCAGGGTAACTCTACACTTCCTAAATGGAGTGCTAATAGTTTTGGTGTGCACTTGACCTTTGACACAACCTGACATGTGAGTCGGCCTTTTCTTGCTGCCGCCCTCGGGGGGTCCGGGTGAAACACAGTGCTAAGTCACTCAGGGCCCCCCTACTCTGTTATATCACAGTCCACGGGCCTGTGCCTCCGGGCCCGGCCGCCGGCGGGGGCTCCTTGGTGACAGGTATGCGGGGATTTAGGAGATCTACTTTAAAACTCCTGCTAAAATGACTGCACTATAAATTCACAGAAGGCCTGAGCCGGGCTGTATTCCTCAGAGCGACCCGATAGCCATCTGTCTGTCTGTATCTGATTCACGACATCTCCATATAAAAGAGCTGACTGAGAGATATGAACACGGTGAGTAATAATAACGTCGTGAAAAGAATAACCCAGACGAGTGTATTTAATACTTATCATTGTTCAACTGAGCATTCATAACCCTGCCAGAGATCGTCATCTTTCAATGTTAACATCCAATATTATTAGGTATAATAGGGCCGATCATAAAAGAATATTTCATTTCAAGACTCAATGTCAACGTACATATTGAGTTTGCAGCGTGCAGGTCTATTCATATGAAAATGTCTGTCCCTGTTCTGAAAGAGGCAAAGGCTGGTTCAACAGAGCCATCTAGTGGACGCCACTCAGCATCCTCAGTGTGCAGACTGGGAGGGGTTTCATTCTAACATTATTATTATTTCAGCTAAAATTATGCAATAAATCATGAAAATAAAGACACCGCTGAACTGCTGTGTTTCCAGTTAATATAACGAATCGCAAACTCTGGACCTATTAGTGCCTAATTACATTCTTCCTTCTGGAAAACATTAGGAATCAGTGGACCTGTAAATTTAGGTTTTATTAAAATATCCTCCCTCCAGATCCACCACCAGAGCTTCCAACAGCATCCTGAGAGCTTCCTTTACAGATTTGCTTAACATCACCTGTGAACAGGTAAAGGCGCTACAGTCTTTCCCAGTTCTTTCCATTACTGCTTCTGCAAAAAGTTCAAAGCTTCAGCAATTGTTTTAAAACTTGAATCAAATTGTTCAAAACGAGACTGATTAAAGCATTTCAGCACCACGGTTCTGACTTTCACAGCCTTCATTAGTGCTGTTTTGAGTAACAGGAAGCTATTTTTGGCAAATAAGCTCCAATAAATCCACCAAAAAGCAGCCGTAATGACGCTAGCAGCTAGCTGGTAAACTCTGCAGGGCGTTGAGATGCTTCTCTGGATCTCAGCTAATTTGTAGAGACAATCTGGAGCCTTTCTACAAAATCAGTTCATTATAGTCAATGTATGATTTGGCTAACTGGTTTCACCAAAACCCAACAACCTCAGTCACACTTAGCAGCCACACAAAGCTGCTTATGAGCTCTTTGAGTCAAAATACAACAGATTTAAGCTGCACTTATCAATATTTTTACATTAGATGTGGGTCAAACGACTACAAGTAACGTGAAAGGGCGTCTTGTAGAGATAATTCCTGAGAATCACCAGCTGACGCTACAGTTTCCTTCAACTTAATGGTGCATTTTAGTGCCATGCTTTGGTTTTAGGTGTGTTTTGGTTCACTTTTACACCTTTCATCAGTGTTGTTTCCAGCAGCAAACAGTTATTTGAGGCAGAGACGCTCCAATAAACCAACTAAACAGCCGCCATAATGACGTTAGCGACTAGACAATGACCTTCAACGTTTTTCCGACTCTCAGCTAATTTGCAGAAACAATCTGCGGTCTGTGCTACAAAGCAGCTTCATCATATTCAGGATATGTTTTCGTTATCTGGCTTTACTAAACCTAAAAACCACACTAACTGGTGGTCCGGTTCAGAGCGTGTTCACATAAAAGGGCCGCTGTTGTCACCAAATAATGCAAAATGAACATGTCCAGAGCTGCTTATTTCTTATAGATCAACAATCTATAATCCTGAGCCAATATGAGGAGTTTTAACATTTAATACAGGATAAAAGCAACACAGCAGCCAAAGCAGGAAGTAAAGCTGTCAAGAAGCTGCCACCTGTGTCAGTGAGTAAGTGTCTCCATGCATCTCAGTGTCACTGCCCCACGAGTACATCTGACCATATACAACTACGTCTTCTATTAAATTAATGTGTAGCTTAGATGTATACGTCTTATTCTATGAGCTGCAGCCCCGGTGATGGTAAATCGTCTTGGCAGCAAGCAAAGAACAAACATAAAAACATCATTCAAACAGGTAAGTACTGCAAATCTTAGAAGGTCAACAAGTACCAGACTGGGGTGCTTTATCAGTCTCTTGTTTTAGGATCGTATCGCTGCACGAAGGCCTGTGTGAAAATAAAACTGCTTTCAAATGTTTTGTTGTCAATGTGAAAAATGAATAATAAACCAAAGCAGGCCGATGTTTCCTCGACTGGGAGTCTGTCTCTCTTGTATTGATGCTTTTCAGAGAAGAAAAAAAAAAAAGGTTGAGACGAACTCAAACAACTCTGGCATCCTCAGAAACCCTCTCACCGAGCTCCGCGGGAGCTTCTAAAAATAGCCATGCCATTGTGTTTTAATACTTGCTTATCTGTTATCTCAACCATAAATTTCTCCAGAGCAGGTTAGGTGAGCAGTGACCATGGGGATGAACCCCAGAAAGAACTGAACCAAACCTGGATTTATCTCGCTAACCGCACAAGCATTTTTCATGGAAACAAGTCCGGTCGCAAGAACACAGCTTCAAATGAAAGCTCATGTTGTCAACTGGAGGCGTACGAAGGCAAATTTTCACTAAACATATTCAGAAAACTGTAAAATAATCTGTTAAATGTTGTGTTTTTACCTTGTTTCTATCCCCCTCAGTAGCCAAAAAACAACACAAACAAACAAGCAATACACAAATAAATAATCAA
Organism: Stegastes partitus; assembly: GCF_000690725.1. Classification (NCBI taxonomy): domain Eukaryota; kingdom Metazoa; phylum Chordata; class Actinopteri; family Pomacentridae; genus Stegastes; species Stegastes partitus. Next base: position 433,529 of record NW_007577872.1, on the reverse strand, counting down.
CTTTACATTTTAACTAAGCTAGCATCATGTGGCGCTACATATTTCATGCTTCTGGATGTTCAAACAGGCGACAGCTAGCAGTAATATGTCAGCGTTAGCATCGTAACCCTGCATCAGATGTTAAGTATTTGCAAAATGCAATTCCAGCTTGAGTGACTGTTCGCTAACAGCTGTGAATTTATCTTTATTTAGAGATAATATGTCAGCGTAAGCGACGCTTTAGTTTGGCCAACAATCCAGAGAACGTCTTTATATAATGATAGAGTACCAGTATGTCGAGTATTAACCAAAAATAATAATAAAGACAATAATAAATAATATAAATAAAATTAATGCTTCTTCTTGATTTTTGTTTTCTTGTATATTTATGTATATTTATAGGATTGTACCTTTAACGGTTATTAATACTGGGAGGTCTTGGCCTTAATATTTAAATGATTAATTCATAATAAATGATAATATTGTGGGGTTTTAATATTTATTATAGTCAAGAAAAGCTGCATTTTACACAATTTCTAAGGGCTTCAGTCCTTAATATTGAACATAATCCAAGTCTTAAGCAGCACTGTGGGGTCTAGTTGTGTTTTATTTATTTAAATCTTCGTCATGCCCCCATTTATGATGACAATGAAGTTATTCTATTTAAAATAATTACTGTGTGGTTTTAGGCTTTTAACATTTAAAATTTCTCAAATTAATTCACATCTATAGGATTTAAATGTGAATATTTAACCTAAATATTTAAAACAGCTGGGTTCATTTGTAATTGCAAACTTTAAATGTGCTGTGAAAGTATTTTAATTCTGTTTCACACGCTCAGTTTTTATGAAATGTGGGTCAAACGTGGCTAACTTTAAGCTAACAACCAGAACAGGTGCATGTTAGCTTGATAGGACCGTTTAAATGCTCATTATTTGATTATTCTACGCCAATTATCTTAATTATTTCTGCCATAAAAAAAACACCACAAAATACCAAAATCATCCTAAAACAAATACTGCAGCCAATATAATGCTAAATAAACCACCTTACCTGAACAGCTGCTGAGGTTTTCACGCTCTTCCCGGTGAATAATGACGGTTTTAAAGTTCAGAAAATGACGCAGCTTTGTTCGGATATTAAACCACGACGTGTTGCTCCGATATAAATGACATAAATCCGTGTTTCTAGAAGTTCTTCTGCTCCTCTCTCATCGTTCTTCGTGTCTCTGTTTCCGTCCTTTTGCTTTGTTTAATCACAAATCGATCCGTTTTCATCGTCTGTTCACGTCTCATTAGCTCAGCTAGCATTAGCCGCTGCTGTAGCCCAACTGCGGCGGGTGCGCTGTGTTGCCAGATTGGTGATGGCTTCACCCTATTAGCCACGTAAATTAATTTTTATTTAAAAAAAAAATATGCGAAAATGTTGCGTATACTGTAATATAGTGTTTCTCTATGACATATAATAAATTATCCCACACTAGCATACTTACTATTCATTTACAGTATCATGTGTTGCTGTAGGAAGCTAACAAAACTGGCAACCCAGCAGTTAAAAAAAGTCAATAAAAAGTTTTGTTTTTCCAATTTCATAGCCTACACCTTTATCTTGTTTATGAGCAGTGACGCTGTTGGGATTTTTTTTATTTTTTTTTTTATAAAATATGCCTTTTAGTTGTGTTATATCATAATTTTTAGCTCTTGTCTTGCAGGTCGGCAGCCATTTTGTTGGCAGCTATTTCAAGCTAATGAGACCAAATGTTTATTCCAAACTACCGAATACATACTACTGGTAAACATGGTTAAGCTTTCTAGGAATGTGCAGAATTAAACTGTTCAATTAGCTTGTTTTGCAGTTTGCTACAGCCGGATTAGCTGGTTTGTGGTTATGGAAAGCGGAGGCAAACAATAGCATGCTAACGTGTAGCATCCCCTTATGCCCCCTTGATTTTGTTAAAACGATTTTTCCCCAAAGATGAATAATTATCACATTAATGTCTAATTATGCTCGTTTTCCTGGCATTTCTGTTGCTTTGGAAGCACAAAGCATCAGTGGCTTTTCATCAAACTTGCAGCAATTTTATTTCCATTTTCATGTACACACTGGTTTGGTCATGTTTTATTTTATATGTGGGTTGTGTATTCATATTATATAGTGTTTTTAGCTAATCAATAGCTTCATAATGACACTAAAATGCATCACAAATGATCAAAAATGGTGTCGTTCTTGCCTGAAATACTGCATTTTTGCCAAATCACTACACTAGTATATTAACCAGTTCCAAACACAGACCAAGTCTCCATCTAAATAAATGTTAGGAGAGCCATAACTGGGATTTTTATTATTCACCTGGAATAAAAACTGCATGTATAGAATTAAGAGTCAAATCTGTTCAAATCTGCTTAGATGGTTTTGTGCCCCAGAAACACATTTTAGTGTTCTCCTTTCCAAACAGTGCTGGGAGCCGGAGCCATCAGGTGTTTGTGTAAATGCATCCGGTACCAGCTACACCTGTCAGTCCTCCTTTGTGATATCGCCAACGTGTCGACAAACGCCACAAGTCATTTTTGTTCTGGAGCTGAACCTGCAAACCCCAAACCCTGCTGTCAGCATGATTTAAACGCTCAGCGCTCGCAGATGCACTTCCAGTGTTAGAAGCTGATGACGATCAATTATTCACACACACGCAGTGAGAACTTTTCAGTCCGTTTGTCTATAATTCATGTTATTGACCTGCCACGTCCTCCTGAAAACCTGCGTTTCCCTTTAAGAAGCCCGCCCGGGGACAGAGGTGTAAGCAGATATTTCACATTCCTTTGGACAGAAGTGATAAATCTCTTTGCGCACACGTTTGGATACAGCAGAACAAAAATTCTTGTCTCTCCTCTTTAGCGGGGAACCGGGGCTGCGGGAGCTCGTTCGTCTTCATTCATCGCTCTCAACCTCCTCACACTTTCCTCTCATAACTCACGCCTCGCTATATATAACCAGCCGCATTGTTCTGCTCCTGCACATCCAAACTCACTTAATCTGGGCCGCACAATAAGGCGAATAAAGATAAATATCTCAATCTGTGCTATTACTGTCACATGCTATCTGGATGGATCGTGGGCAGGGCAGGCAGGCAGGCAGGCTGGAGGCTTTTATCTGTTACTGCAAAAAAAAAAAATGAGAAGGAGCCGGCGTAAAACAACAAAGATAATACATTTAATATTGTTTCTCTTTTGGGCAATGCGAGATACAATGTAAACATGTACAGGATACAAAAAGAGGAACAAGACTTGTCAAAATGAAACGGTAGATAAGAAAAAAAAACCAAAACAATGCCCTGTTTTCAAAAGGAACGTTTCATGCTGGCCCACAGTGAGCCGATGTTCTGAACAGACCGCCACCGGAACCAAGCATCCTTCTGCCTCCTCCTTTGAAAACAAGGTGTTAGCAAGGGTTAAACACAATTTGCATAACAACAATGGTAATAAAAAAGGAAATAAGAAAAAGGAAAATTGAAGAGAAAAATGAAAGAATAGCACCTCCTTTGGTCCAACTCAAGGCCTGTGGTTGTTGTTGTGTTTGGTAGCGGGTTGTTTATGTCACAATTTACAGATCAATGGAGTTTGTTGTTTGGCACGCAGCAGGGCGATGACGAATCCCATCCTACCAACGCAACAGCGAGGCTAAAAAGCTCCACCTTTTATACCACGAATTCCACCTCAGCTGTCACTCGGCATCAATCATCACTCCCGACAGCTCGCCCAAACGTGGCGGAGCTCCCACGCGACAAAAAGGCAGCTCTTGATGAGGAAGCCGACGCGGCGTCTCGACCGGCTCGAGGTTAATTAAGACACGCTGTTGTGCTAATTAGAAACGGGGGGGACTCAAACGGAGACAAAGAGCGGCGCCACGGAGACGCCTCGTTCCTCGACACGAGCCTCTTTCTCTGGAGCTCGGCGACGGCTCCCGCTGATGCCCGCTGGCGCCTCAAACAATCCTGTGAGGAAGTTTTCACAACGACACAAATAATCTGCATTTTCTCGATTCGCAGGGGCTTCTTCTTCTTTTTTTAAACTTATTTTTCACCCTAACTGCTTGAGAAAAAAGCCCCGCAGCGTCTCTTGTTCTCTTCTGTCTTTCCTCACACTCAAAAACTAGATAATAATTAAAAAACCTACTAAAGCATCGCCCCCCTTCCCCCCATTCTCGTCTAAATACGTCCCACCTGCTCCCACTCACTTGCTCAAACTTTCCTATCAAACCTCCTCCCATCAAACAGAGCCGAGTGACTTCTGAAGCCCTCTTTTTTTCTCTTGATTTCCCTCCTTTACAATTAAAGCTCGTTTCATTACAAACCCTTCAAACACATCGTCTGGTTATTTTCCCCGCAAAAACACAAAGGAACAAGGGAGACAAGGATCCATCATCTGAAGCTCTTTTTCTTTTGTCTCATTCCAAAAAAAACTTTTTCCGACACCCGAGCTCGACTCCCGCACCCTCAGGGCTCCATGAGATCTGACGACGCCGGCAGTGAAAGGAGCTAAAATCAGACGTGGGAATCGGCTCGGCAGCTCTTGGGCGGACGGATGGAGGCCGAGACGAGCCGCTGTGGCGTGAACTCTTTTGTCTCTCGTGGCTTCAAAAGAGCGCCGCAATTAAAACGTTGTTTGATGTAATGAGATTTCGCGGCTCGGGTTCGGGAGCGGAGAGCTCATTAGGCCGGCCGGGCGGTTAGCAGGAGTTCCTCGTGTTTCAGGTGGAATCAGCGCCCGTTGGCCTTTCTTCTCCATCAAAGCTCCTCTCACCTCCAGAAAATCCACCACTGATCCATCATCTGTCTCCCTGCTTTCCCGCTCTCGCTTACAATCCTCTCTGACCTTCTCTTTTTTTCTCGAGCGCACCTGCAAAACAAACCATCTCATCGTGCTAAGACAAACTCAAACTCCCCAAACCCAGGAAGCCTCCGAGGCGTCGCCGTCGCTTCGGCCCGAATGTGTCGAGGAAGGAGGAAGATTTAAAAGGACGAGGAGCCGAAACCGTCCGTTTGTCAGAATGAAAGGAAAGGGAGGAATGACACGGAGCTGCCTCACCCGGCTGCCCTCCGGAAACTCATCGGCTTCATTCCAGATCACATGCTCTGTCTTTTTACTTTACCGCGCCTTCACCAAGCACCTACTGGTCCATGCAGTCTGCAGACGATTGAGACGTACCGCTGCATCATAATAGGGAACCTTAAGCCGTCATCTGATGTTTAAAGTAAAGGATTGTGGGTCAGAATGGCCAGAAAAGCCTGGAGGTGGTCCAACATCCAGGTATTTTGGACATACAACGCATTGGGACGTGCATTTCCTGTGGCGGGAATGACTCCTCATCATCACTCCATCAGCAAAAAACATCGGTAAATAGTTCAAATAGTAAATAAGCTTGTTCACTCTGAGCTGAGAGTTATCGGAGAAGACGGATACCACTCTTGTGTCCGTACTCTAAGTTTTAAGAGGAGCCTGTTAGCCTAGCTTAGCATAAAACATGAACCTGGGGAAACAGCGATCCTGGCGTCGTGCAAAGTTGAAAAACAGTTTGCTAATTAATGCATCGTCTCTTGTTAGTTTCACCAAAACTAAAGTGTAAAAATGGCAAGTTGAGGTTTTTGTGGATTAGTTTCTAGCCGTCGTCAGAGCTTTTAAATGCATGTTGTGATCGGATCGTCATTGGTGCGTCATTTCTGTTTGCAAAGACCAAATGTGTTGTTTTTAGCTGTGGGAAGGCAGCAATGCCCTCCTGTGGATAGTCTGCTGGTGTTTAAAAAGAAGGAGAAGAACAAATCTACAGTTGTTGTTGCCTTTAAACCCTCTGAGCAACAAAACCTGCTGCTGGGTTTGAAAGTCTTGAAAATCTCCAAAATTACAGCATTTATACGTAAAGAATAATCAGATTTTTGAACTTTCTTAGTTTTCCTTGAAGATACTCCTTGTGAAATGTCAGAATATTCACCAAATCTAAGTTTAAAGTCATGATAATTCATCAGAATCTCTTCTTTTTACATGTGTTATGGGAAGAAAATGCCAAAAATGTGCAGTTTGCTCGAACCAGATTCTGCTAAAAATCAAATATTCGGTGCTTCTCGACATAATCCTGAAGCAGTTAGTGGCTCAGTTGTGACCAACAGGCTGCTGCTGAATGAACGTGGACACACCTGGACCCGACCACCTCTGAACGTGCACCAGAACAGTGAGTTTTACAGGCACTGACAGATATTTTTAGTGTTTCGCACAGCCAGGTTAGCTGTTCTCCTGCTCCAAGCTGCTACAGTCAAAGATCCTCTCCAGACACGTTTTAAGACGGAATAAAATACTGGTTGGAATATTTAGCTTCAGCTGTCGTTATGCTAAGCTAAGCTCCTATTTGTCACTGAACTGTGAGCGGTTTCCAGTTGTGATGCCACGAAATAAAACTGAACAGTCAGGTTTAAACTGAGCATCAGATAAATGTGGAAACGGTGTTCGAGTATCGAACTCTGCAAAAAGTGCACAAAGAATGATATCAGTCTTTTCAACTAACTCTCAGCAACAAGGCCCAACATGTTTAGTAAAAGGTGGAGCTTAACTGAAGGTTTCTTGGACGAACTCTTCAGCTGTGTTCACCTGCAGCTCATCAGTAAGGCCGGCCGAGGCTCAGCGCAGAGAAAAATAAAGGATTTTCTGTTTTTTGGCGTACATCTTGGAAGTTGATGGATTGAACTGAAACGGCCTGAAGGAGCGTTCACCTCGCCGCTCTCTTGTTTACCGCCGCCGACGGTTCCAAACGTCACCTTCGCCGCCGTGAGTGTTGAGGAGAAAAAAAGCCGGTTTGACAGCGGTGGGTTAAATGTCAAGAGAGGACACAGTCCAGAGGGAAAACAAACCAACAAACTGGAAAAAAAAAAAAAAAAACGAAGAAGAAGAGGAAGAAGAAGAAGAAGAAGAAGAAAACAACAACACAAAAACTATCAAAAATCCATTCAGGCACGAACGTGACAGCTCAGAGCAGGGCCGCCGAGGCCCCTGACGAAGGGCCGAGACTCTCCATCGGTGAAGGAGATCCCAGATGACTCGCCGCTGTGTGTTTCTGCCATTCACAGATCACCGTCCACTGCCGGAGGAGCAGCAGCTCAGTTCATGGCGTCAGGAGATAACGAGGTGTCACATGCGGCTGCTTTGGTCCAACGATTCCTCGGATGCTTTCAGGGCCTCGCACATCTGCTCTTTCAGACAGACTCAAACATGACACACTTGAAGTGATGGTAAAAGCTCGTGACTGGCAGTTTGACCGGGAGCGTCGCCTCCCGGCGCATGTAATGGCAATGTTCTGATATTTTTTTATTTTTTTTCTCTCCTCTTGTAGAAGCATGATGCGTTGTTGTTTTTCTTTTGTTGTTGTTGTTTTTTTTGTATCATCTATTGCACATTTCCTCGCGGGTACATTTCAGAATTTAGAGCAAAAAGAGGAAATTAAAACAAAAAACAAACAAAAAAAAAAAAGATAGATGCTACACAGCTAAATGTACGCTTGACACAGAGCGATTCCCTTGCAAGTAAGTTCAGCTCGATCAAACAAAGCGATATGCAATAATAATATGTGCTGGAGCGAAACGTTAAGAGTGATTCAACACATTTACATAATGCCATCGTCTCAATGAAAGGGGGCCTCATTAATTACATTAATACGACCATAAATGAGGATCTGTTTGAATTTCCGTCGACTGCCGAGGCAGCATTCTGACTTGAGTCCTGATAAAAAAAAATAATGCTTTGAACGAGGGAATATGGTGATTGTCAAACCGTGATACGATATTAAACCATTCATAATAAATACGCTTTAATCAGGCATTATGTAAAGCACAATAAAGATGAAGGAAGTGCCCATGATTTGCTAAAGTTGCAGAACACAGCATAGAGGGGGACAAAAAAAATCCCAAAAAATAAATTATTGCCCGATACAAAACAAAACAAAAATTACAACTTTTAGCTGCACTGAGATTTAAAAAAAAACAAAAAACTGAAAAAAACATTTAATTTCTGTACAGTTTTTGGGGAGACTCACTGACCAGCAGCGCATTTCTTATTGCACTGAGGTAGGGAAGCGACCAATCATCACACAATCATGGTGTAGTACCTTTAAGCTTCCACAAGAGGTCTCTGTTTCTCCAATTCTACCCAGAGAGACTTACTGTGTTCCTCTCACTTGAGTTGAAGAAGGAAAAAAAATTAAATAACTACAAAAAAACTCCACCAATAAATAATATGCTGAGTATTTACTGCATCTTTACATTAATGCACCATAAAAAAAACATTTTTAAAGTGCACTAATTCACAAAACAGAACCACTTCGTTCCTCATTATTGCCACTGTGCGACCACGGAGTAACAAACAAACAAACAAACAAACAAAAAACAAATATGGTTTTGTTGAAATAGATAACCGCCATCTAGCAGGTACTGTACTTTAATACTATGATACTGTCCAGCAGAAACATAATGAAAGGTTAGTGTTCAGCCTCGTACGTACGGAGAGCTCACACCGTTCGTTAGAAAATGTATTTCAGCAGTCTTGAACATCAGCCGTTTGAATTTTGGAAGTTGTATTTTAGCTCACTTCTATACTGCGGGAGACTTGTTTCTAACTTATTTCATTTATGTGATTTTATACAGTTTTGAAGATGCGAAAAACCTAAACTAGGAAACAAGATAATAAACTGTCAAGCCCAATACTGCACAGCAATATCTAATATTACAATTTAGTTGTTTACATCTTGTTCTGGATCAATAATTTTACAAAAATGTATCAAGTGCTTCCAGGAAAACATTTATTTTTCAGTTCAGAAACCTCGTTTTAGGCATTTTGGTGAACACACTGTATCATTTGTACCATAAATAAACAATAAAATCACAAGAACTGCCAATGAAATGATATTTCTCTTTGGTTTGATCACATTTTGGGCAAAATGCTATGCAGATATATCCCTGGGATTCAATTATATCACCGCATTTCCAGTATTTATTTAATATATCACCGCGACAGCGGCCTTATTATATGTATAGAAAACTAAATATATACAAAATCAACTGTTCCTGGAGCTAACAACACACTAAATCTTTGTAAACTAACTGTTTTCATCTTTTGAGGTTACTACCTACCTAGATATGAGGTGGTTTGGTTCTGGAGGTTTTTTTTCTAAAATATCCGACTGTTTCAAGTTTCACAGGTTGTTTTTAAACACATTTGTTTTCCCAAACAGTTACATCTGGGATTAAAGACATGAATATTAACATATGTCCGTGCCTATGCCAATTAATCAGACTGGAGCGCCAGCTGTATGTATGTTCACTTCAGGTAGGAGCTTTAACTTTTCCAATTCCAGGCTGTCGGTGGAAAACAGATGTCACAAGAAAGCAGAAATAATTCTCTAAGGAAGACTTGCATCAACACAAGACGCTGCAACATGTACAAACTAAATAAAAGTCGTGATAACGAGATTTAAATACCGTCTTTGATGACTTGTGACTTAAACGAATAAATCTTCTGGTGACTCGAGTCCCTTAAATCGTTTTTTCTTTGTTTGATCTGTGCATCGGACCAATTAGAGCGCTCTAGATTTGCACTTTGTTTGCACTCGATGATGGAGCTCTTCATTGGGAATACTCCTGGTGGTGTTCGTAGGACTATGGCACTCTTAAAAGATTTGGTTGGTTTCATGTTTTGCCATCCACCATTTAGGACCACCATTCAGGTGATCAAATACAAAAGGCACTTATCGGCCATCATAGTCAGTGATGGGCAGGAATAAGCATAGCTGTTACCCTGCTCAGCTTCTCTACGACCTCTTTAAGAGGTTATCGCTCCCATTCATACCGTTTTATATCTCAAAGACACCGTCCTCCTCAGTCCTCCACGTTTCTGCCGATCATTCCCAGGCAAAATATTTAAAATCTTCCTTTTTTTGTATAAATTTTAGTAAACCAGCACTAAAAGTGTCTTTCCTCATCAGGTTAAAACATTTCTTTTTACACTCATAAATGTACATTTCCAAGGACATATTGCTTACGGGAGATTGCGGGTAACATTCTTGAAGAGTGATGCCACCCAGGTCTTTGGAGACATCAGAGGGGGGAGGAGGGAGAAGGATGTGGGGTTTATTTTTTCCTCTCTAGGTAGTTGGAGGGGACCCAGCCCTTGCGGGGAAGCAGGCTGTCCTGCACCTGGCAGTACCACCATCCATTGGGGTTTCTCTCCAGAACCTCCAGACAAGTGCCCTCAGAGAAACCCATCGTCTCCTCATCGCCACGATAGTCAGCAATGGACACGTACACGTCCCTGCCAAGGTTGTTGTGGATCAGCTGGCTCTTCTCGATGGGTTTGGGCCGAACTGTGGACACGGGTATGCCGTTGCGCTGGTTAACTCGGCTCAGGGCGTCTTGGACGTTGCTTGTGCTGAAGGCGCTGCCCGAAGACAAACTGGAGCGCTCAGCGGGCCTCGTCTGACTTTCAACCACCACATGAGGACGTACGGTGCTGAAGGAGGCATTTCGGCGGACACCAAGAGTTGCAGAGCCAGAGCCATAGTGGTCGCTCCTGCCGAGGGAGTCGTTTCTCCTCAAGGATCCCGTCATGTAATGGGTGTCCTTCGCTGGCTGTGTTGTGGTCACAAAAACAGACTGAGGCCTCACTGCCACCTGGCGTACCCCGTTCCTCATCCGTACACCTCCATTAACCATCCCGGATGGTTTAGAGAACCCACCAGGAGGCTTGGAGGGGATCGGTGGCGTGTTCCTCCGCAGGCTTTGATGCTGGGTCAGACCCTGAATGTTGATGTTATTGAGGGCCAACACATGCTGCTCATTTTTCTCCAGGCTGTTGGACTTACTCCCACCACTCCCATGTCCATCTGACTCCAGCCCACCAACATCGGCCACTTGTCGGACAGGCTCCAGGTAGTATGAAGGAGCCCAGCCCTCCTCGGAGCCCCAGCGGATGTACCACCAACCACTCTCCTGCTTCTCCAGAACATCCACCTCCACTCCGGCTGGGAAACTGATCTCAGAGTCTTGGACCTTCTTGTAGGCGTCCAGGGAGCGGTAGAGATTGGGGCCTTCCACGTCTGAGTCACCACGGCTGCCTTTGGAGTAAACAGAGGAGAGATCTGAGGTACTGCGCGAACACATCGAGTCCTCTGAAGAGATAACGGAGGCGGTTTCAGAGTCGTCCCCTCGAGAAGATTTGAGGCCATGTCGATACTGACTCGTAGGCCTCAGCTGCCTTCTCAGAGAGCTGATGTCCATCCTCTCGGGACTCTGCGGCTCTGATTTGGTCAGAAGGGGTTTAGGTCTGACCGAAGGCTTTGGCCGGGTGGAGGGGCTCTGGCCTATCCTCTGCTCCACATCCCGGTTGAAGGTCTGGCCTTTCTTTGGGCCTCTGCTCAGTTCATCCAATGAAGAGTGGGAGCTGTTGTCCTGGGAACGGAGGCTGATATCCATGTGTCTGCCCAGGGTCTGGCTCCTCCGATGCATCTCTGGTGTCATGGTTTTCATGGGTCTACCGGCTAAAGGTGAAGATCCGGACGGTTTTCGTGGGACTGTGGAGGAGTGGTAGCTCCTTGGGGAGTTGGGCTCGCTGGAACCTTTAGCTAAGGTTCCTTCGATGCCACTGCTTGGCCTGAAGCCGTCATTCTCGTAGATACACTCCTCTTTAGTGACCTCCTCTACGGACCTGAAGGAGGTTCTCCGATGGGTGAACACCGGGGAGGCCTTGCAGACAGGAGGCGAGGCTTTACAGGAGGGAGGCGAGTTGCGGTACTTGTCGCCGACCACGCTGCTGATCTTCACATCCAGGGAACGCTCGTCCTTCAGAGAATCTACGTCAGACTCGCCTTCACACCCGATTGCAGGAACATCATATTCCGGTTCCTCGTACACCGGCCTGCTCGGCGGCTCTGTGGCTTTGGAGGCAGAGTTAGCAGGAGGGGGGGCCTCCTCCGAGTCCTGCTTTTTGACGGGCGGAGCTGGCGGCGGGACTTTGGGGCGGGTCAGAGTGCTGGTCCGACGGCTGAGGTTGGGCTTCTTGCGCTTATCGATGTACGAGCAGGGAGCCCAGCCTTCCATCTCTCCGATCTGCACGTACCACCAGCCACCAGGGTTCTTCTCGATCACCTGCACAACAAAGAGACAACAGCAAGTAAGCAACAAATAGTTGTTAAATTTTCTAAATATGGTAAAAAGAGAGGGACGAGCCACATGCTGAATTACAGCAGTATGAAGGGTTTAGTCCATGTAACACCTTGGAGTTCTTTGTTCAGTTTGCTCCATATAAATGAATCAAGTAAAAAATGGGTTTGAAGAGTTCCTCATTCTTTTTTTTTTTTAAATTCACATAGTTTCATTCTTAATCATTATTGTCTGGGTTATTGCAGGTTATTCGCTTGGACTCTAATAATAATATTAACAATAATAACCTTTATCTTTTGAGCACTTTTCAAAATCCACGTTACAAAGTGCTGTACAAGTCCGCAAAATCACAAAAACATCATAAAAGTCATATAGCTATCTAAATTTAGAAATTACAGATCAAAGAGATAAAATAAAAACATGGTGCATAAAACCAAGCTTAAAAACTGGCAGGATAAACTGAAGTTTTTATGTAGATTATTCATAAAAATCAAGTTCTTCCAATTAGTATAACCATGTAATTAAAAAGTGTTTTTTAAGTGCTATGTGCTGAAATGCTGGAATTATGAAGTTTTTAAGTGGGAACATTTAAAAAATTATATTGCTGCAATGTTTTGTAGGTAGGTAGAAGAAAAATGTTATTATTGAGCCAATTTTATTCAGTTATCTTATCTTATTCAGTTCACTTATCTTATTTTATACTTAAATCTCTTCTATTTTTTATTTTTTTGCTCTTTGTTTTGTACTTTATTCTATATTGCACTGAAGGAGCTGCTCTCAATCTCATTGTACATGTGTATAGTGACAATAAAGGCATTCTATTCTATTGTAGTCTAGTTTTCTTAAATTAAACAGAATATTAAGTTGATAGAATTTCCAGAAAAAAATTTGTCAACAAAACTCAACAAAATAATGACCGCAACGTAAAAAAAAAAAACTTCATCTAAATCAGTAAATTAGACTGTTTTATCTTGCAACCATGTACTTAAGTAAGTGGATTGAATTTTCTTTTTAGAGTGCAGGGGCAGCTCTGTAAAGCAGTGCACATTCAGACGCCATACTTTTTGCATTGCAGTGGTAAACATTTGTCTGCCTGCTCCAGACTCAATGAAAAACACTCTTT
>NW_007577872.1:414479-420193 GCF_000690725.1 Stegastes partitus | reverse complement strand
GCTAAATAAAATAGAAGCTGATTAAATCTATTTCAGTCTGGTTGTTTAGAATCGTCAGCTCAGCATCTTGTAAAGAGAGAGAGAAAAAAAAAACCCTGAAGGAATCTGTGTCGTTATCTTTCCACCTGAGTCTCTGCAGAGCGAATTCTGTCTGCATCATCACATTCGAACACGGATCTCAAGGTCGTATCTGTATTTCCCGAGCCTTCCCCGTCTACCCGGGGAGCGTTCAGCCGACATACATATTCAATAAGCTCCGTCTCATCTCAGCGACAACATTGTAGCCTCTTACATCAGCCTTTTGTCCTCCACGGAAACTGATGCCATCGGAGATCGAGGACTGGAAATCCGCTATGGTGTAATACTCTGCTTCCACAGCAGGGGGCTCTGGTGGCTTGGGTAACTGGAAACCCTGCACAGAAAAAAAACAGTAGAGAGCAGCTGACATCATGTCCAGCATCACTGTATCCGACTAAATGAGCCTGACTGAGATGATGAAAGAACATGAGACATCCTCAGTCATGTCCAGAAATGATTCATGGCCGCATATGGCAATAATTTATAAATATGTGTAATATTTAAGCCCATGCAGTAACAGATGATGAAAGACGGGCTGAAAATGTGTATAACTGTGCTCTAATGGTTGCTATGCCAACTCCTGCAGTAACCTGGGAGCCAATTAGTGTCTCTTCTTTTTATGTTATCATTTTATTTTCCGCTATTACACTGCTTTGAAATATTTTTTCAGCCGGAACAAGTGTCTGTGGATGTGTCACATTCCAGGGTATTGTTAGCTCATGAAGCGTCTCACCAAGTTGGTGTCTCTTCTCGGGGGAGGTTTCTGCCTCAGATTCGGAGACCCTGATGAAGAAAACAACATCTTATTAGAAGGGGCTCATCCAGCATGAGCTACGACACGAGCTGGTCGACACAATGGGTTCTGTTCAGACGTGAGGATACGGGACATTGCTGCTTCATTTGTGTGTTAAAGCGACGGGATTCTGAGCAATTTCTCTCAAACCAAGTGATGTATATACATAATAATGCACCAATACACATTCAAACTAATAGCAAGCTTATCCAAAAAAAAACCCCACACGGATGAGTTTATTTATTTAGTTTGTGAGCTAATGTGTGTAATAAACTCAGAGGAAATAGTCCTAAACAGTCAGAGGCAACAAATCCAAGCTTCTGTTAGTTAAAAACTGGATTATATTTGTTTTTATTAAGTAAAGTTTGTTCTCCATTGACGTTTCAGTTTTAGAAGATGTGAAATTGTAGCTCAGAATGAATGAGGAGGGAGTTTTGTGATTGTTAAACTGTGTTTTTGGTCTCCATGATGTTTCTGGACCAACACTGGTGCTTAAATGTAGAAAACATCCACATTAACGTTGTGCGTTTTTATACTTCAGACTTGCGGCAGGTTAAACTTAATACTAAAACGTTACTCGGTCCAACCTAGCAAGATTGTTGTTGCATGTTAGGAGAAGTATACTAAATGACAGGCATATACAGGGGTCGGTCTATGTAGTACTTTGCATTTCTTTGCTCAATTTGCACCACAAAAAACAGGTTTAAGACTTCTTATTTTTGCCAAATCACACAGTTTCATTTGTAATTGTTCAAGTTTGGGTCGCTGCAGGCTACTGCGCTAAATGCTAATGCTAAAAATAATAACAACGCATTAAGTTTTAGGTTGATTATTCAGAAGAAAAAAAAAAGTGTTTCCAAAAGTTTGGAAGTTTGCAATGTAAAAAGTTAAGTTGCTCCGATGTTTAATGTTGAAGTGAAGAAAAGTGTAGCTATCGATCTAATTTCATGACGTTTCCTCAACTTGAATTTAGTTCTGAATTAGCTAATGCAGAAATTTGAGTTTAAATCACAACCAATAGTAAGTTGATGCAGCTGCCATCATTATTGTGTCAACCAGCCCCAAGAAGATAATGTTGCAAAGTTTTTCGAATTGGGTTTCTGGATCAATACTGGTGCTGAAATGTGGAAAAAGTCGCTACAGGCAACTCAAAGTATGTCGGAATCTAATGTGTACCTATTCTTTAATGTGACGAAATACGGTTTAGACTTGCAAGGTTGAAGCTAACACCAAAACATTAAGTCTAGTAAGACATGCATCTTTTACAGAAGCTCATCCGGACGTGGCGCCGAGTTGCCATCAGATTAACAGAAAGACGTGCATAATGTCTGAAAAAGGTTCAAATTAGCTTGTGAGTAGAACAGAAACCCAAACACCAAACCCAGATTTAAATCTCCCCACAAGTTAGTGTGACAAAGTCAACTGTATGTTAATAGATTTCACCACCACCAGGCAGGAGTCTTACCGATAGCATCAAATCCTACACAAAAGGAAAATGACACGTTTTAATGTCTCGTACAGCGAAAACCGTCCTCCTCCTCTAAGCTGTAGTTCCATTACTGCTTTACTCACAGATATAAACACCTACGTTATCCCCAAACACTCACCGATTTCCACTCGGTGCGGCGCCACTCTGGCCACGGCCGGAGACCCCGGCTCTCCTCTCGCTTTGTTCTCATTCAGGGCGGCGCTCGCTGCTATTCCCAGACAGGGGCTGTTGGTGTCCCGGCCGGCGCTCAGCCTCCGGCCCGTCTCGGCGTTGATCTCCGAGTTGTAGGGCATCGGCAGGCTGATCTCGCTCTTGGAGATGTGGCGCTCCGGCGTGGTGCTGCCCCCCTCGCCGTCCGTCTGGATGTCCTTCTCGCTGACCGACTTCTTCTGCAGGAGGTTGCTGATCTCCATGATGTTGCCGATGATCTCCACGGGGCCCGTCAGGGTCTTCTTACGGGGGGAGAAGTCCTCTTTAATCTTCTTCAGGTAGGAGGCCGGAGCCCAGCCCTCTTTTCCCAGATATCTGTGGGTGAAACAAACAAAAGGGAAAGGCTTAAAGAGGATTTTGAGTTTCTCCTTTCTTCTAGTCTGGTATTTAGCTGCTGTTTTGTGAATGTTAAGGGTCTTACAAAGCCCAAAGAACACGCCAGAGGGAGTTATTCTCTACCACAGAAACTCTGCTCTTTACCTGAATGAAACACCTCGTTTGAAAAGCAGGTATGTAACTGAAGCACCATAAAAAGAGGCACTCTGTTAGCTTTTCATAACGTAAAAATCTGAGTTACATCAGCTGCTGATAGCATAAAAAGTGGTGTTTTATCGTCAATGGTGTGCAAACAGGTAAATTATGGTTCTTTCCATGTATTTCCCCACGAGCTGCTTGTGTTGAAATTACATCTCCACTCACAGATCTGGAGGTTTCTGACCAACGTTACCTCACTTTCATCAACATGAGGAGCCAAAACCAAACACGTTAACTGGAAACATCCAGACGATGGTTTTGTTGACTCGATCTCCATAAACACAAAGAGGAATTATCATGTTTTTGACACTGTGAACATGTTCCGAGGGCCAAATTTTTAAAAAATGCATTTGGATCAGAGCTTTAGGAACCTGTAAGGGAGCAGAACCATCCACAGGGTGAGTTAGCTGGGAATAACCCAGCAGTGGAGCCGTAAACTTCCCACAAAAACGGGTAAATAACTGAAAACTTCCACAGTTTTTCCACCATTTCAGTTCTCCAAACACGAGCAGCCAAAGGCGAGTCAACAGATTGCGTAATACCTGCAAGGAGCCACTGCTTCCCCACATTCAGCTTTCATTGTTATGCTGAACGTGAGTCATTTTCGAGTGTTTGTGAAACAATAAGAAACGTTCCAAGTGCAACTCTGAGTCACTTCCCTGTAGATGTGCCATTTTCTGCTCAGAGATCTTCTGTGTTTGAAACTCGACCACAAGGAGTCACCAGAACTGCAGAGAGCTGCATGACTCAGACGTACATCTGGAGGATTGTTTTCTGTTGCTCCAAAACGACTCGCTCTGCACCGAACAAGCTGTTTGAGCAGGCAGTTTGTTGCACATGTTAGCTGGTGAATCCAACATGGCAGCACCTCCAACAGAGGCTGCGTGTTTCTGAGATGCCACAAGGGCGGCATGTGATAGCAATCAGCTGTGCGCCTCCAGGGACGCCAGGGAACAAACGACTGTCAGGAAATACACGCTGGCTGAGTAAACAACACACATATGTGCAAACACAGACACGAGTAGACGTCAGATCCACCGGCAGGCAGGAGCTGATCTGAGGAGCTTTGTCGATGGTTTCTTGGTCTGCCGGCTCCACGCTGCACCCACCTGATGTACCACCAGCCCTCCAGGTTCTTCTGGATGACCTCCACGATGACCCCCTTCTCAAAGCTCACCTCGTCTTTGCCCTGGCTGGCGTACGGCTGGATCGTCACGTATTTCTCCTCTGAGAAGAAACAAAAAAAAACACAAAGTGAGTTATCATCAAACAGCCTCACATTCAGGGGTTAAACTGCTGCAGAGTTTCCCCCACTGGGGTTTTTTGAGGGGAAAAAATGGCGAGTGTGACCTACTTAAAACGCTATTTCCATACCAACACAAACACAACCCTCTCCCCTTTGTCCCGCGCGATAATAACAAACAGCTCCATCTACTGGACGCCCGGTTCTCGGCCGTCCTCGGCCTGGTTCTCAGAGCCTCCATCCAGCTCTCTGGAGAGGGAGATTCCTCTTCAAGCAGGGCCTCCCTCGAGGAGATATCTGGACCGAGATCCCTCTTCTCACATCTCTGTCTGACCGCCACTCCTCTCTCACGCTCTGCTCGCCTCCCAAGACCCCGTTGGGAAGGAAATCCTGCAACAGGCTTAACGGGGAGCCGGAGGAGGTTCGGTGGATTTCAAGGCGAAAGAAGGGACTGGCCAAGAGGTCCGAGCTGCTTCCCGGCAGACGATCAAGCGGTGCAATTCTTGAGTAAAAACTACGACAAAGAAAGACGTAAAGCATGAGCAGGGTGAGACGGAATATGACGTTAGACGGCTGCACGGTTTGCTGGAGGAGAGGCGAGGAGCAGGATAGTATCTGGGAGGCAGGATAGCATCTGGGGAGGCGGGGTGAGTCCAGACGGCGGGGATTCGACTCCTCTGCGCTGCCCGTCACTACAGAGCAGCTGAGGTCAGTAACGTGGAGCTCGGAGGAATGTCTGGACGCGAAACATGAGCTCGCGAAGCATGTTGGGCGTGGAGGTGAGTGTGCACGAGTGAGTGCTTGCAGATGGACGGAGAATAACAAACGGGACGGCCAACGGAGGAATCTGCAGCGCTTGTTTTGTGTGCGATGGATCGGATTACTTAGAAATGTAATCAGTTACCAAACACGCACATATTACAAGTTTTGGAGTCAGTAATGTAATCTATTTAAATGTGGATGAATGTAAAATAATCTAAATACTTTTGTGTGATTTTTGGATGACTTCGACACCAAACGCTGAAAATATTTCACTTTATATCACAAAATGTTCCACTTTGTTGTTTTCCATTTTAACAGGCCTGGTTGAAACAGCATGCCAACGTTTTTTTAAATCACCAAAATTACATCATCTATCAGAGCCAGAAACTGTAATAACACACCCATGAAGTGTAGTTATGTCAACAATCAAGGCCTCTTTCACTAAAATCACCTAATTCAACACATCATTTTAACAAATCTCCAAAAATAAATCGTTTGTTCGAACTCGTTTCTGTAAAAAAAAAAGTAATTCTCCACTTTTTAGCTCAACCAAGGAGCCATGAGTTACTCAGCTGTGACAAAAATTCATAGATGTTTAGGCTGAA
>NW_007577872.1:395120-413302 GCF_000690725.1 Stegastes partitus | reverse complement strand
TGATGGGATGACGCACGTGTTACAAAAAAAATTCAATGTAAATAAAAAAGGAATAAAAACTCCAGCATCCATAAATCATCATTAAAATCCAAAAACAAACACTGGTGAAGTCGTGAACAGAAGTGATCTGTAATCTGTTTCCACCAAACCCTGCCGCTGCGTTGACAAAACCTCTCGCTGCGTGTGAAAGAACGGAGCTAACGCGTCATGTGTTCGACTCCCCGAGGACTGGCACACGAGACGAGAGATTGAATTAATCACGTCTATTAATCACATCTGTGTTTGCTTTCCGCGAGCCGCACACGAGCCGGCAGCTCTGCGGGGACGAGTCGCGTCTATAAATCAGATTATTAGCGACCTGCTGCGAGCGAGAGGCCGCGGCCGGTCGACCCCCCGGAGAGGTCGAGGCTTCCTGACCCGACTCCGAGCCAACGAGAGGAACGCGAGCTGTGATTCAATCTCATCTCAAAGGTAAAAAGAAATCTGCGTCAGCAACGAGGAACAGAAACGACCGCTTTCTTCCATTAGCAAATTACATCCTGCGAGCACATAAATCTTTACGCTCTTTGTTTTTTGTCCTCCGCCAGCGCCGCTAAATCAAACTGTATCTCAAGTGTCTGCGCGGAGCTGTAAAACCTCACTCACCCAATTCTTATCGCCGGCTGAGCCGTGCATTATCAGGCCGGGACAGCGGTGCCTCGGCTCACAAAGCAAAGAGGGAGAAAAACGGGGATGACGAGACAGCGGGCAGATAAGAAAGGTGGATTTTTTGTTATCATAACTGCGCTGGAACTTTCTATATTCCCCAAAGCAAACTCAGGTGTCGGTTGGATCCGGGTCTGAGTGAAACGAGTCGAGGCAGCGTGTTGACACAAAGCGATGCTGTCACAAAGCAGAAAAGTTGGAAAATCCACAATAAAAAAAAAAAAAAAAAAGTTGGACATGACTTGGGCGAGCAGCAGCTGCAGATTTCATGGCGAGACTATTTTTTGATGGTGGAAAAAGAGCTTCTGGTCCAGCAGCTTGTTTGCAGCAACGCTGTGAAACTCTTCTGTCCTCAGTTTCTCCCAAATCCTCGGTGACCTTCTGCGAGGATTTAATCAATGTGACTCATTCAAACATTTCTGCGGAGTCTCTGGGAGCTGAAACATGTTGCGCAGCAGAGCCTCCTGCAAAGCTGTCCGTCCAACCAGTCTTCATGTTTTTTTTGGAGATTTAAGTACCTGTGAGCCTCTTTCAACTACAAACATGTGCAGAAACCATTGACTGTATATGAAAGACGGATGAAAAGTGAAGCCGGAGCAGATGTGCTTTAACTCTCTGAACCCAAAAAACCTGCAGCCGACTTTGGACAGCACGTTGGCTTTTCTTTTTTTTTTTAAATCACCAAAATCAAACCATTTTTCTCATAGAAAGAAGCTGTAAAAGCAGATAAAAATACTATATTTGCAGCTTTCCCCTGACCTATGAATCAATCATGTGCGACTTTGAGTTTCGTCGGGAAAATTAACTAAACCTCGGCTTAATAATCTTTAAAAATCTGCCAAAAATAAACCGTTTGCTTCAGAGAGATTCTGTAAAAAGCAAAAAATTCTGCAGTCCTCTTTACAGCCATTAAGCTATTAGTGACGAAGCTGCAACAAACAGTCATGTGGCAAAAATTCAGTTGAGCTGCAGGCCGTGTTGCCACAGAGCAGACAGAAAACAAGCAGAGAAACAAAACATTAACAGTAAAATATGTGTGAAGCCACCAGTCTGTTTTTTTTTTTCTAGGATGTATAACAGCTGTTGGAAAAATGTCGTACATGCTGATTCCAGGTTATTTTCAGTTCTTATGAAATTAAAAATAGTTGTTTATGATTTCTGTCTAAGTTTGTCAAACTGCACAGAAGACATTCCTGAGTTCTCTTTTCGTAAAGTTCTGGTTGTTCTGTTTCCTCAGAGGTGCACGACTTTAAAAAAAAAAGAACCAACAGAGAGGAAAAATGCAACCGGATCAAGAGCTTCTAATGACTCCTCTGGTTCTCTGAAAACTAAATCAGCCTTAAGCTCTTAGGATACCATCTCTGACGAGTCGATGATCTACATGTGATTATTTTTTTCCCTGCTGATTTCACGTGAGGTACCAGAGCTCTGACATTAGAGGCTGAAGAAGCTCATTTCTCAGATGTGGTTTAGAAAAGTCTCCAGGTCCTTCTAGGTGGGATGCCTCCTCGTCTCCGGTAAGCTTTTTTTTTTTTTTCTTGTGTTTGGAAAGTTGGACTCTGCGTTTCTTAAAAGGTTCGGAAAGCTCGCTACGGGTCGCCCTTAAGGAGCTACGGGCCAACGGAAAAGAGTTCAGCGTCGTACCGTAAATAAACCGTCACTCCTGGTTTCCTCTGGACGGATCTGCTCCCCACTGGACAGATTTACCAACAACTCGTGTTTGTTGTGTTTCTCACAGGAGCCGTGGAGGTTTTTCCAGGATTGTCCAGATGAGAGGACGAGCAAAGTTGATGTATGACTTCGGAAAACCTCTTCCTCGTTTGTTTAGGCTTGTTTCAAGTCTCCTTCGATACAGCATGATGTTCATTGAGTAAAACCTGGTCCATTTTAGGGGAAATTAGATAATAAAGCAGGATATGATCTACCCTGTGATTGGTACATGTATGCAGCTTGTAATACAATTAATAATGAGGCATTTCTACGTGACGACATTGTAGGAATAACTCTGTTAACAGGCTACAGGCTAGAAAATGAGCCTCTCAATGATGAGGTGCTTTCTGGCCCCAGTTTTGGTTTAGTTTGTGGTTCTTTTTTACACCTATTTGCACAAAACTTGACAGAAGGAACCTCTTCATTCAAGTCAGCTTTGAAGTTATTTGTATATTTGAATCAAACAACTCATTTATCAGATCTAGAAACTGTAAAATCAGAAGGAATCATTGGATATTTAATCCTCCGATGGTCCGTGAACTATTCATTCTACGTCTCATTTCTAAATTTGCCAAAAGCAGACACTTTAAACTAACCAGATTCTGTCAAAACCAAAAAATTCTGCACTCCTTGACGCACCTGTGGAGCCATCAGTGACTCAGCTGTGACCAACAGTCGTTTAACAAAAAATCTGGGATTTTTCGGCTGAACTGCAGGCACAGACCAGAGAGGAGACGAGGATGGAAACAAAACCTATCTATAGTATGTAGAGTCACCATTTTTCCAGTATTGGTATATTTTTGTACATTTTTTCTTCATGATTTATGTCGTTCTAACTGCGTCATTCTGCACAGAAGACATTCCTGAATTCTCTCTTCTTCTTCCTCTTGGTTGTTCTGTTTCCACAGAGCTGCAGGACTTTATGTTGCAGAGAAAAATGAACCCACGGTGAGAAAAAAAAATGTGACAGGAGCAAAATAATAAAACAGAAACTGCTTGGAATTCAGAGGGTTAAAATCCAAATCCTATCAGTCCACATTGTGCAGGGATGTGAGTAAAACTAAGTTGTACAAAATGAAAAAGTGTTCTTTTCTAAGTGGCTGCAGATGATGCGAACTGCGACGGACTGACTGATCAGAGTCTAAAGGATGTTTTCTGGTGAATAATCTCCAACAAATTTTTCAATCAAATCAGCATCGACCACTTTTCATGCAGTAAACCTGGACCTTTCAGACGCCCTAGTTTTGTGGTGCAGTTTGTCCACCGACTTCACCTGGTCGAAAATCCAGCACACTGTTCAAAAACATTTTAAAGAAAGTGAAAACAGCCGCTCCAGCGCCTCACGCCACACAAACCGAGTCTGTGGCGGTTTAAATAAAGCTACAGAACAATGCGAGCCGAAATAGCACCTCCACCCAATAAAAGCGGGGAGCTAGGTGTCTTAAAAGAGCGAGCGCTGGAGCTCAGCAAACTCGGCTTCCGAAGAGGTTTCATGCCCTCATTCTCTGGTGGCGACAGCTAGCCGGGTGACTCATCCGAGCTCTGCAGAGGCCGAGGGCTGCCTGATTAAAACCAGTCTGCAGATTGGGCTGCTGCCCCACTTTCACACTTTCCATCGGCTCATTGGGGCCAAACTTTAGCTCTTCTGGGAGACGTATCTAGTTAGGTAACTCTCCTGCAGAGCTACTGTGCACGCTGCATATGAACAGCGGTGATCCTTTATTATTTTCAGTGCAGGCTGTTGGATATATATGTTGCTATACATCACTGTGTGCATGCTTTGTGTACTGTAGCCCAGTTCCAAAGGCATGCTAAATTTAAAAAATACACCATTCATTAGAGCCAGAAACTATATAAACAGAAGGAATCACTGGATGTTGAACATTCTGACGGTCTTTGAACTACTCATTTGCCATTCCACCAGTGAAGCTGAATCACTTTTATTGACATGTTTGACTTCTAAATTTGATAGAAAATTAACAATTAGCTCTAACCAGATTCTGCAAAAAACAAAAAATTCTTCACTCCTTGACGCAACTGTGGAGCTATTAGCGACTGAGCTGCTACCAACAGTCAGATTAGAAAAATTCTGTGACTTTTTGGCTGAACTTGCGCTTCTGGGAGACGTATCTAGTTTGGTAACGCTCTTGCAGCAATGTTTTAATATTTTTAATGCAGAATGTCCATGTTTTGTGTCCTGTAACCCCTTTCAAAGGCACGCTGTGTTTAAGAAACACCAAAATAACACCGTTCATCAGAGACGGAAGCTGTATAAACAGAAGGAATAACTGGATGTTGAACATTCTGACGGTCATTTGTCAGGCGCCATTCCATCGGTAAAGCTTCAAATTGGGACTTTCCATGGAAATCACTTTTATTGACATGTCTGACTCATAAATTTGCCAAAAATAAACAATTTGCTCGAGCTAGATTCTGCAAAAAACAAAAAATTCTTCACTCCTTGACGCAACTGTGGAGCTATTAGCGACTGAGCTGCTACCAACAGTCAGATTAGAAAAATTCTGTGACTTTTTGGCTGAACTTGCTCTTCTCGTTAAGCTCCTGCAGAGATACCGTGCACGCTGCATATACACAGCAGCAATCTTTTCATATTTTCAGGGCAGGATGTTGGATATATAAATATATATCTGCTGTACGCCACTGTGTGCGTGCGCTTTGTGTACCGTAAGCCATTGTGCAGACTTCAGAGTAGAAAAACAGCACATTTAACCTGAGTTTACCCTGTAATCGCTCTCGTCTGATTAATCATTAATGCTTGTGCTGCTGCCTGCTGGTCTGGCTGCATTATGATAACGAGAAACAAAGAGGTCCAGCAGCAGCCTCCATAAGCGAAGCAATTCTACGAGGCGTCTTTTAGGCTGATCCTGGGACCAGACAGGTGCCTCGCAGACAGTCTGAGGAAAAGTTTGTAGCGGAAAGTGACGCTCGTGTTCCTCTCAGACATTCGCTCGCGTCTCTTTTGCAGCTTTAAAAGCAAAAAAAAAAAAGAAAAAAAGAAATTAAAAGCACGTTTTTTATTACGAGCGAAATGTGAAAGTCATTAA
Source organism: Stegastes partitus (assembly GCF_000690725.1). Classification (NCBI taxonomy): domain Eukaryota; kingdom Metazoa; phylum Chordata; class Actinopteri; family Pomacentridae; genus Stegastes; species Stegastes partitus. The sequence goes on along the minus strand of NW_007577872.1, from coordinate 407,822 downwards.
CGGCATTTTAAAGCGAAGGGAGCTCGCTCTAATTAAGCGGCAGCAGAGTTACACAATCATTTACATTCGGTGGCCGTCAAGGTTGTTGCGTTTCGGAGGCCAAACAGGCTTAATTATCCAAATCTGTTTAATGCGGTCCAATTATTTTGTTGCTCGGTGTGAGCCGAGGAGCGTTCCACGTTTGATGGAGTGAGATTTGAGATTTTACTGTCAGCGCTGACTCATGCCCACCCAATATGCTGCTGCTGCTGCTGCTGCTGCTGCCGCTGCTGGCAGATAGCAGGGCCCAGTTGTTGTTGGCGGAGCAGCCGGCATGTAAATGAAGTTGTTTACCGTGTGGCCGCAAAATATGTGAGAGCAGAGCGGGGAGAGGCCACGAGAGGGGCTCAGAGTGGGACTGTAGGTTTAACTTTTACTGTATGTGCAGATGTGTGTGGGTAGCTGACTTTCATGACACACATTTATATGAAATGAGCCGACATTATGGTTTTGAAAGTGTAAAATCAAGAGCTGCTGCAGCCAACCGAAGAAGGAGCTAATCGTACGTAACTAATCGATTGGTCCCAGAGATGCGCATTATGACTCTACCTGCAGCATTATGAGGCTAAATGATCTATGAATCAGCTGCAGATTAAATCGTTATTTGTAATAGTTAGGTCAGTTAGTTTAAGTCAACGTTTAGCTAAATAAGTTCTACCCAGTCGTCTCCATACGGTTGGATAAAAGTTAAAATGTTTTAAAAACGGGTAGCCTGATCCGTCTGCTGCCAAAAATAATGAATGAATCCCTGAAGGCTGTTGATGTAGAGCTCATAACCAGTGAGAAATGACTGGACTCGACAGATTTAAATCTATAAATGTTGTTCTGAGAAAACATCACAGACCGAGAACGGATGTCAGGCAGCTTTACTGCAGCAGAACCAGAATCCAGCTCACTCAGGAGACACTAAATCCAAACCTATACCTACTGTCCTCCTCCGAGTCACATTATTGTTGCACATAAACGATGATCATAGGGTATTTTTTTATGGATTTCTCTCAGAAAATGAGGCCAATATGACATTTTGTGCATTAATGTTGGCAAATGTTGCATGAAAACGATGCTCATGTTGCACCTCATGCAAAGTTACCGGCGTTACCGAGGAGCCCTGATGCTGAAGCAGTCTGGTTTTCATCATGTTAGCGGGAGGACGTCATGCTAAGAGCTGCTACGTTGCATCATCCAGCCCTGATTTCTGAACATGAACATTATGAGAAACGGTTAACAGTTTAATTGCACAGTTCAGAAATACACAGGTCGTGGTCTTTTTGCATTTATTTTCTCAAAATAGTTTTACATTTACTTTAAAGAGTTTCGAATTAACCATTTAAGCCGAGCTACCGATATATTAGTGTTTGCAATTTGCTTGCACAGGAACTTCTGGTACTTTTTTTTGGTTTAGGTTTTAGTCAGCACTGACAGAAAATCACAACATAATAAGAACTGGGGCTTAAATTGTGTATTTTTTTAACCAGTTTTGATGATTAGGCTTTTATTTACTAAAGCATATTAGACACTTTTGTTAGAAAATGCAGATTTCTGTTAAATAAAGGAACATGGACGACTTCCGTGAAAGTCAAGGAGAGAATTTTTTGAGGACAATGCAATAGTGTAGGATTCCCCTGAAACAACACCAACTGCATACAGCAGCAGTGATAGTTTTGCTGCATTTCTGAACTCTGACATAAATTAATCTGTCATAGAAGGTTCAAACTGAACCGCAGTAGCAGTCAAAAACCAAACAGTAACCGCACATATCCAGAGATCCGACCAGCTTCACCATCACAACCAGCCTCTGGATGCTGTTGGAGATTTTCTGACAAATAAACGCGTCACTGTTTCATTATTTTCACTTTCTGCAACATCAGAAGGAATCTCGGACGTATTTTGAAGGAATGCAAATCAAAAGAATTCTCGCTGTGACCCTCCTGGGGCTCCGTATTAACTGTACACAGACCGATCGAACACCAAAAGGTCATTCTGAGTCAGGAAAAAGCCTGATTATAAGACATGTATCAATATCAATCAAATATAACTTAGCAGAAAATTTTTAGAGCAGAATTCAGCTACAGCTCTCGTAAAAACCTTTAAATCAGATCTGTTTGGTCAGGAGAACTTTAAAATGCAGCTGAAAAGGTGAAAAAACGGTTTGTAGGTGCACATGTGAGCAGTAAAGGTTCTGTAGTATTCTTGGTTGTTTTTCATGTATGGATGCATCCTGCTTACATGCTAACAATCTGCACTGCGCACATTATGTTCATGTTTGCTGCTTCGTGGATAAAAACATGACTCAGCACACGAGTCCCGGTGGGAACATGCGTGGGTTCGTCTGCTCGTCCATGTGAGTCGTGTGTTCTCGTGTTCACCTCTGCTCTGCTGCCGGTTCACGATCCCACCGAGGGTCCAGCGGCGGTCCAGCCTCTTCAGATGGGCCTTACGGCGCTTAGTAACTACATGAAGATGAGGAGGAAGAGGAGGAAGAGGAGCAACCAAAGGAGAAAACAAAAAAATCAGGAGTTAGTGTAAGAAGCAAAGCTGTTGTTAGCTGCAGCAAAATAGTCTCAAACAGCGTCTAAAGGTCAACATGAAGGATTTTAGACCCGGTTAGATGCACAGTGTGTGGAGTTAAAAACAAGGATTAACCACTAAAGGCCTGATTTCCTCACTTTTAAAAGCAGGGATTTTAAATAAACCACTCAGTAGCAGCATTTATTAGAGAGCGCATCCTGTCTTTGTTGGTGCATTGATTACGTTGCGTACGCAGGCTGGACTGAATTGGTAATTTTAGTCGATTTTAGGGATTTTTTTTAAACGTCTGACCAGAGACAACACAAGGTGAAGCTAAAAAGTGTACAAGCTAAACCTGCACAGCTCTGTTACAGACTGAGGAAGAGGAATTAGCTCGTCTGAGGGGAAACCAGAACATTCAGGCCATGAATTAGTGGCTAAACGAAGGAGATTCATCCAGCTGCTAACTGTCCTGAAGTCTTTCCTGCTGCCTTGTCACAGGCACTAAAAGCACTTTGCTTCACTTTTTGCTGCAGGGAAACGATCATTTCAGAGTCTAGACCGACCAGCAGGAGCCTTCGTTAGTGCAGCTGCAGATTATTTAATACTTGCAGAAGCTAACGGCAATAAACAGTAAACCTGTAGATCTACACTCATCACGACTTCCCTACCCAACACCACCTCGTCATAGAAGCAGAAAAAAACGAGCAAATCATAATAAATGGCCAGAAGAATTAGTGATACAAGACGGAGAAGTTTCAGTTTCTACCCTACCTACTACAAATCAATGCTAAATCAAAGCAATGTTACTCAATGTGCAGGCGGTTGGCATTCTGTAGCATCTTTTCCATTCACACTGGGAGCAACTTAAGGTTCAGGGACTTGCCCACGGACACTTCAGCACACGGAGGGGTCGAGGATCGAACAGCGAACCCGGCGACCAGTGGACAACCTGCTGCACCACCTGAGCCACGTGCAGCGAGAGTTCATATGTTGTGCATGCATCTGTGCGGCTAACCCTGCTAGCATGCTATACCCGCTGCACTAGCAAAACGTTCTGGGTGGAAGTTTTGTTCCTCTCTTGGGTTGACAGAAAGCTTTGAGATGGTTCACGGTGCAATATGAGTAGTCGTAGTAGTAGTAGCAGCTGCTAAAAGTTCAGACACCAGGAATCCTCACGGTGACCAGAGGAGGGTTCTGCAGCTACCAGCAAGAGAAGAAACAGCAGTGTTCAAAGTAGAAGAGCTGCAGATGACAGAACCGGAAGAGGAGCATCAGGATGTTTCCCCGAGATTCATCCCCAAAGGTCGGACTGTCATGGCAGAATTCTACTGTAACATCCTGAGGTGTCTGAGGGGGAACGTTTAGTGCAAATAACCTCACAAAGGTTGTTTTTTTTGGGCCACAACAACACGATCGATGTTCCCCACCGACCCAAGATGAAATTCAAGTTGAAGGATCAACGTTTTGACACTGTTTAACCGATCCATTGGTGCACTGGGAGCAGAGTATCGCAGCACGAGGGGACCAGACAAATCTACATCAGATTTCTGACAGTCGAACCCAACTTTGCATACCGATTAATTCAGGTAGAGCAAGACATAGCTGGTATCAACAAGAAGCTGTTCTGAGCACCTGATGCTGTTGCTTGGATCCATTTCTACATCTACAAACTTGCATCTTATCGAGTCTAAAACCAGCAAGAACCTGTTTCTGACGGGGAGTCAACTTTTTTTGTAGGGTATTCAAGCATACGAAAGGTTAAAGTAAACACGAGACAGAGATTTTTTTTGCGGGGCCTCGCTCTTGATACCTGTCCAACCAGTCTGCTAATGTTACTACAGAGTCCAGATCAGCCAGCATCACGGCCCGTATTGATCTCCGCGGGACCGTTAACGTTATGTAGCTGTTGTGCGCTGAACTCTTAACCTCGTTCGCTCCTTATTGATTCAGAGCCCGTGTGATGAAGCAGCAGTCATAATACGATGAGTCATTCTCGTGTTTCTTCTGAGGCCGCATGAGCAGCGCACACATTAATGAGGGGAAGGATGGATGGAAGCAGCACTTGTCTTCCATCCATCTTTCGACGGCGGTAATCTAATTCCTTCTTCTGTCCTCTCTTATCTCTCCATCATTCCTCCCGCTCGACATCCGCCCTCCTCGCCTCGGTTTCGCCTCTGCTACTTGTCATTTCCTCTCGCTTTTGATTCCTTCCCTTCCTCCTCATCCGTCCCGCCGAGCGCCACCCTCCTCTCCCGTTTGACCTCCTAATTGAAATATCAGCTATGGGAAGGCACAAAGGGAAATGTTATTTCGGGGTAATTTCAGCGGGGCCGGCCTGTCGGTTCCTCTCCAGCGAGCCGAGCTGTCGGTGGAATTAGGTTACAGACCACGCCGAGATAATGAGATGTAAGAGACGACAGCGAGCGGCGAGGAGGCGGGGGGGGGAAGATCCGCAATGAGAAGTGACGATGTGTGCAAACACAAAGACGGCGGGCCTAATGGGAAAACGGTGGGGCCGCCGACGGACGGAGGAGGAGGAGGAAGACGATGGGTGCATTTACATATGTGCAGCTCAGGAATTTCCACAGTGAAAAAAAAGGAGTTTATCTGCATGCCAGGTTGGTGTGAGATCATGGCACCACTGGAGACGCAACATGGCAGCATCTAAAGTCTAAAGTAAAAACAACAGAAGTGATGCAGAGGAAAGAACCTGTTACATGACATTACAAAGCTTGCAAATATAAGAGCAAATAACTTCCATCTTGCTGCTCAACAAGCTAGTTTTAATCTCTGGATTCATGATTATTTATCTTTCTGATTTAAACCAGGTGCGAGAGGTTGCTTACATGCGTGGATGTATATGTACAGTGTAGATAGGAATGTTTTAATATGTGGTTTTATACATGTTTGTTTTCTTTCTGTGCCAAGTTGTGCGTTATATCCGACTATCTGTGGTCGCTCAGAGCTGGAGGATTTGCACTGCTGCCCCAAGCAGAGGACAATAAAGTTTGTTTTATCTGTTGTTACAGACAAACAGTGAGACAACAACTGTGTGGTAACTAAAAAAAGATGTATTTTAACAAACAAAGCCCAAAAAAACCACGTGTATCTTATCCTGTTTTATCTTATCTTGCATTATCTTATTCTGTCTTAAAGCATCTCATCCTAAATTGTCTTATTTTATCTTCCTAATAAACATGAACTCAGTGCATCAGAGGTGGACTTTCCCTTTAACCGCTCAGACCTTCGGCTATTAGTTGGAAATTCCACCTGAAGAAACTCAGTCAGCAAAAAGCCGCACAGCTGCACGGTCAAACTGCACCGAACGGCGTTTGGCCGGACGCGAGGCAGGATTCTACAAAACATCTGAACCTCCGATGCAGCCGAAATGTTTTCTGCTGCCGCTTTTCAGGGAACGAATCCGATGAGTCAGGACTCTTAACTGTGGCAGATTGGACCAAGTTTGCCTCCTAACATGTGGTTAGCATTGGGAAAGGCTTTTATTTTAACCCAAACCAGGATCGTTTTTTTCTCTAAACCGAACTACAGAGTGACTGAAAAATGAAAACAAATCTGTTGACGAGTCCTGAGCTTGACCTCCGCTCCACCGGAAGACGGCTTGTGCTGGAGGTCGCCGTCGCTAACGGGTAACGAGTGTAAAAATAGAGACCGTCCTGATCAAACATGCGTGTTGTGGCAATGAGAAAGTATTGCACATCCACTGTCAGAAGAATTGTCATAGAATTTGACTTTTTAATCATGTAGATTTCTTGCCATCACCTGTGTACCTACATACTTATGAGAAAATGTGTTCTGTATCCCTATGAATCGTTTTAACTTTGCATTCTCCACCTCTGTTGTTCAGAGAAACGAGCAATCGCACAAAACAACAGAAAAACAGCAAACACGAGGGCAGCTAGTGGGAGCTCCCGGCAGATTAGCGCATGAATCTTTACATTTTTTTCAGAAATTAGCCGTTTCCGACCTGGAAAACAGCAGAGACGAGGAGTGTAAAGTGGCCACAGAACCACGATATCGCTGAAATAAACTAGAATGAACCTGCTGCAGTGAGAAACAACAGCGATCCACCGCAGCGGTAGACGTGCGTTGCCATGCAGCTGTTTCCATGTGTGCTGCTGATTATTGTGATTGGGTCATTTCAGGCCAAACAAAAACCACCTGAATAAGGACATTTTTTAAAAGCAGAGTGTAATTTAACCTTGTAGGTGTTGTTTTCTTTCTGTGACATGTTTTTTTAAACGGCAGGAAAAAGCTTCCTCTATCCAAACTGTTGTCATAATAACGGGCGAAGCTGCACAAATGAGCCGAAATAAAGAGGTGTAGGTGCTCGATCACGACGTATAACATATATCTGAGCGACAACGACGTCCAGAACAAACAAAAAGCCATTAAATCAGCAGGCAACCGACGCTTTCATATTCATTAAACTGTTGTTTCATCTCCGGCTTTGCGGGGTTATTGGAGGTTTCGCTGTTACTGGCAACATCTATGAAGTGTGTGAAGAGAATAAAAAATTAAAAAAAAAACCTCCACAAAAAGAATGAGAACAGCAAATAAGAGCGAGTGTGGCAGCTGTGCAGGAGCTGTCATCTCTCCAGCAGAGCGTTAGCGTTGCAGAATGTGCACCGGAGCGAGGAGGTTTGCATGTGTTGCCGGATAATAAACCATCGCAAACGTCTCTGTTTCTTCGCCACACGTGGCCGTAAATAAACGCTCGCACGGATTCGTTGGCGTGCGCGCGTAGCTGCGTGTTTGCACGTTATTTGTCTCCATCATGGCACGGTGATGAAACGCAGTCAGACTAAACACTGGGGAGGAAGGGTCACAACAAAACGAGGCTCCTGCTGCAGCCTCCCGGGGGAGTGAAAGGAATTTTCTGCAGTGCCAAAGTATTGCAACCCCTTTTGGCTGCGGTCTGGTACCGCTTCGCCGTGGTGCTGTGGTCTCCAAGGTTCCTCATGTGTGGCTGGAAGTGTGTTTGTGTGCACGTTTGTGTCCAGCACTGACTTTTAGTGTGAGTGTTTGTTTTCTGTCTTGTCAGCGCTGGATTGAAAAGGGACAAAGAGAAATCACAGAACAAGCAGCTTGTCTCCCTCGTGGTTTATGGATTTAATAAAGCCGTGTGAACTAACCTTCCCCGGTCCTGGATGTGCCCAGATCCAGGTCGTCTCTGGTTCCATTCTGGGAGTCCAGGTACGTAGCTGGAACCCAACCCTGCTCCTCCGATGTGCTGACGAACCACCAACCTGGAAGGAGACACGAAGAGACGAACACGTCAGCATCAAAGCAGCAAATCATGTTGTTAGTGTTTAAAAAATCTGTTTCATTGCCATGAAGATACAACAATCCACTGTTAGGATTAGTGCTGAGATGATTCTGTGCTCATGTTGTGTTTATTTCAGTCTCGGGAGAGAAACCGAAAACAGAAACGACACGTTGTCTTCAAAAATAAACTTTAAATTGCCAAAATGACATCATTGTCAGAGCCAGAAACTGTGAAAACAGAAAAAAATATCTGTCATGAACTAATCATGTGCAGCTTTGTCTGAAAAATTCACCAAATTTAACTTTAAAACTGTGATATTCCATCGAAATCCCTTCATTCTACATGTTTCATTTAAAATAAAGTTTCAACCACATTCTGTAAAAAACACACAAAATTTTTGACTCCTCAGATGAACCGAGAAGCCACGAGTGACTCTGCTTTGACCAACAATCGTGTGATAAAAGTTCTAAGAGTTGGATTGAACCGCAGGTGAGTGTGTAAATAAATAAAAACTGTAAATTATCTACAGGATGCACCACTTTCCAGGATTGTGGTTTTTAGAAATCTTTGCAAAATAAATAATCAAAATAATTCAATGCTTTTCTTTTCTTTCTGATTTATTGCTTCATAACTTCGGACCGCAGACGTTTCTAAATCCTCTGTCATTCTAGTCGTGGTTGTGTTGTTTCCATAGTGATGCAGGACTTTGTGTCGCAGTGAAAAATGAGCCCACAGTGAGCGAAAAACCCACCCAGACGCTACGAGGAGTTCAGAGGTTTGAGGCAGTAAGAGTTGCTTGATTTTTTTTAGTTTTTTTTTTTACACCACGCAGTAGAAATTACTCATCATTGTTCACTCGTCTCTGTACTGCAGTAAAATGCGACAGTCAGGACAGAAGCTCCTGCAGTGTTTTGGCGGTAAAACATCTCGTCCGTATCAGCGTGACTCGGAGATCTGACGAGGACTCACGGCGGCTCAGAGCTTCACCTTCTTGGAAAGTTCTCTTCTAAACCAGACACAGGAGGGGGAAGCGTCGGAGACTGAAACTGCAGGACGGAACTGTAGGAGGTTTAGAGACGCTGCATCGCTCTGTACGAGATGAGTTATACTGCTGCTCCGCTGGTCGGATCACTGTAACATGACCAAGATATGTGGCTCCAAATCGGAGAAATCAAGAACACAAGTTTACAACCGCACCACAAGGGAACGGCTAATATTGATGTTTAAAATGCTCCACTCATGTAGATAAAATCACCTGGTTTCACTTTAGGTAAACTGTCTTTAAACGCTTTAACTATTTCCAAACAATTTTTTGTTTGATTTGCTGCACTGCAGGAACTGAGTGGAGACTAGAAGCTTCTCTGGCTGGAGGTCATTACACGTCACATAAGTCTTCGTCATGGTGCCCGTTGCTAGCTAAACTCCCACAATGCTCTCTGCTTGCTGGCATGAACTGCCTTGAGTGACGCCTCCTCTGGTCCCTACAGTATTAAACAATACGAGGCTCCACCTGGTGGAACAACCAGGTACTACAGCTGATCAACAATACATTTTCTGACATGCATGTAGAGAATACAGGTTTTCTCCGTATTTTGGAGCTTGTGGAGCCACAGTACACCCTAAAGTATAACACCTAATTTCAGACAGTGTCCGACTGGAGCTGTACAACAAGCTTTCATCTCCAGAACATTAAGGAACAGATTGGATGCAGAAATGCAATGTTTTTTCCTTAACGCATCGCAGAGCTGTTCAGTTGTCAAGCATATACAGTTGGTTAATTTGAATAGCTTTAATGAACTTGAGGTGTGAGTTATCCAATCATTAGATTGGGATTAAATCACTACTATGGGATTGTGGGGCAAAAAAAGCTCGTCCAGAACATCTCTAGTTTAAACTACAGCCGTCAAACTCCTGTTGGGGTTTGAAGGAAAAGCCAAGAAGGAAGCTCAGATGTGTTAACAGCAGTTTATTGTACATGTAAGTGGCTTCACACTGCTTGTGAGGCTAAAGATGGCTTGATGGCTGATTTGGTGCCATTAGAGACTCATCATGGGATTCTCGGCAACACTTTCGATTTTCATTCCTAGCTGAGTAACTTCCACAACTCTCCGATGCCAAATTTGACAAATCTTTTGTCTTTAGGGGAAGCTTGAAAGGTTTCCCCTGTTTATTACTGCTGCTCTCCACTTGGATGAAACCCTCCTCGCTTCACCCCGACTCAGCAGCTGTAGCGGATCCATCCCGCTCTGACGAGAAACTTTGCGGTCGCATCGACGATATTGTGTTACAACATCCAACTGAACCGACTCGACACAATTGCAGAAACACATGTCACTTTGGGCGCCGACCAAAACCAGAAAAAGAACCGAAACCCCCCCAATGCATTTACATCCATCACATTTGTTGACAGCTAGCATGTGTCATCGACTGACGAGTGTGTTTACAAAAAAATCGACAGCATTTGTGGTGGTGGGGTTGGAAAACGGCAAAAGAAAAGAAGATGTGGCGTCAAATCTGACTAAAAAACCCATACACGAGACGTTATAGAGCACAAACTGGCATCACAGCCGACTGAATAAGCTAGTATGTCACAGAATCGTGCTTTTTAAAGAACAAAAACAGCAGAATATGTTTAGGAAGCAGCTTCGCTAATGCTTTAGACCAGTGTTTGTGGGCTTTTTAACACCACGCCATATGTTTGCTGTTCACACCCTAAATCCAACGACTTAGACCGTCTGAAGCGCTCAGACTGTTTGTAAGTACAGTAGAGGTGAAAAAAAACAGGGTGGAGGTACAGAACAAAAATGGCAACAAACAGTTTTTTTTTCTTCAGTTTCTCTAAATGAGTCCAACAGTTAAGTCATCGCAGCGCCAACGTATTTACATGGACGCGAGTTCTGATGTGGCGCGACTGAATCAACCCATCACGCCCTGTTTTTTATGACACCATTCGCAGCGATGTGTAGGATGAACGATGTGGAAAATATGCCTTTACTCAGAGCTGTATCAGGAGGAGAAAGTAACTGTAAAAGTGAGAAGGAGTTGGTGTGTTTCCTACTGTAAGAAGAAGAAATCAGAAACGGTGCAGCTTTAATTATCAGAAAAGAGTACAAATAACATCCAAAGATAATAATCAAACATATACGAAAGAGAAAAAAAGCAGATTTTTGCCATTTGAGAAGCTTGAACCACTGATTATTGGGATCCTTCATGTGACTAATTATATTTTAATGTCTGTTTTAACTATTTAAAGCTCAATTTCTCCTATTTTACTTGTTTTGACACCAGATTTATTTGTTGGGACACTTAATTGGGTTATTTTTGTGCAGAAATGACTGATTATTTGGTCACGTTGTGTTTGTTATCATTAGAAAATAGCAAAACGTGCAATAAAAGATTATATCGTCAATATCCGATGAAAAAGGGGGGAAAAAAATCTAACATAAAGCAAAGTTATTTTCTGAATTTAAGAATGAGTGAATATTTGTATGATTCTTTTTACTTCCACGTCTGCTTTGACTATCAGATTTATTTGCATCATTTGTAATAAAAAGTTAAACTTGTCTCTCCTTCAGGTTATTTAATGACTTTCTACTGATCGCTGTGTTCACATTCCTCATTTTTAGTGCAGACGCTAATGATTATTTGGCCACTGTGGCTATTTTTACTGCTTAATGAGCCTGTAATGATCAGAAAGCTAAAAACGTGACATGTTTAATCTGCCCTGAGACTGATGAGAAAAATCAAACATGCAGCAAAAGAAGAGTACATTTTTTAAATGTAAGCAGCTTAAATGAGGGAATATTTGGTATCTTTTGCTGGATTAATTGGACTTTAATGTCTGTTTTGCTGATTTGCTGCTCCCTGTCTTGTATATTAGTTGCTTTAACAACACATCTATTAAAAAAGTTAAAGCATTTGGTGCGTTTAGCTCGACGACCTGATCGCTGGCATTACTGCTGGTTACTTTAAGGTCACTGTTCACTTTGATTCCACTGCTTGACGAGCTCAGTTTCTCATATTTTAATTCCCTTTGACACCATAAAACAAGATCAAACTTTATTGATTCCTCGCTGGGGAACTTCAGAACAGAATCTGCATGAAGAAACTTGTTAAAGTACTTTTTTCTGGCAGTTATTGTCGGTGTGTTTTGACGCTAACAAGCTGAGAAAACTCTGAGGAGCAGTAGAGTGTTGTTGGGCTGACGGTGAGCAGATCCAGCAGAGGATCCAGTCCGGCCTCCTGCATCCCTCTGTGTACCGTACGAGCAGAGTGAAGCCTGAACCACCACCATAAAAACACCTTCTTTCACACTGAACCTCCCTGAACTTCCACCACAGTAGGTCAAGCCTGGCAGCGAACACAGGACCTGATTCAAGCCGAGGCACGTCGCCCGTCCAGCCGGAGCTTTCTGCAGATTCCCGCGGAGCATCCTGGGAGAGTTCGGACGGCGTCAGCATCGATTCGGGAGCCCGCTTTGCTTCGGCTGCAGTCTTCACGTGAAATTGCATTTGACGTTGTGGCAGTTATACGGCGCTAATTAAATCTTACACCACAGCTCGCGGTGGAGGAGGCCCGGCGCTGTAACGAGCAGCGATCGCCGCGGTGCAAACACTCGTAAACTCAGGAGGAGGCTGTCGAACCCGAGCATCTACTGGACGTCTGCCAGGTTAGAACAGCGGCGGCCAGACAGCGGCTTTAACTCTCCCAACAGTTTCTGGGAGTTTTTTTTTTTTTCTGCTCCTGTCACTGTTTTACTCTCGACGGGCTCGTTTTTCTTTGCAATATAAAGTCCTGCAGCTCCACGAAGAAGGAGAGAGGACTCAGAAATGTCCATCAGAAGTTTGTTTTTTAGTGTGTTTCCA